>NC_042974.1:46357035-46392035 GCF_901001165.1 Salmo trutta | reverse complement strand
GGGACTCTGGAGGAATGAAAGAGACAGTCAGAGGACTCATCTTGTGACCCATCAGCAGAAACATGAAATCAAGGCCTGTGTGAGGTCATTGTGTGTGTGTGTGTGTGTGTGTGTGTGTGTGTGTGTGTGTGTGTGTGTGTGTGTGTGTGTGTGTGTGTGTGTGTGTGTGTGTGTGTGTGTGTGTGTGTGTGTGTGTGTGTGTGTGTGCGCGTGTGCGTGTGTGTGTGCGTGTCTGTGTGTGTGTGTATTTGCACGCTATGAGGTCATTGAGTACTATATATTGAACACTGGGTCTAGTATCACAGAACCTTTGTGCCTTGTGGTTTGTAATGTTACACAGATAAACTATCATTTATTTAGATCGAATCAGATAGACAGACTTATTCCTTATGTTCCAAATAATAAGCAACTCAAACTCTTCTCTCTTTTTGTTCTGAGAGTTCTCAAGTCTCTCACTCAAGGTCAGGTTCATAAGCTGTATTATATTTAGGATTTACAGTCAAACAGACATCTTTCTTTGGATTCATTTACTATGGATCAACTCCATGCACAAAGCATGTAGGATCATGTAAAAGTATCACAAAGTGCTCACGGATCTTAAAAATGTTGTCCTCTGACCCCAGAAAACTATGATTGAGGATCCTCACACATTCGCCATCCCTACCCCCGGCCCTTCCTGTTGTTGGGTTCTGGTTGAGTACCCCTGGCCGTGGCGTCACCCCCAGACAGGGACCACAGTAAATTAGGTTAAAGGGCACTGGAGCATCCTGTCTATGTCGGGCTGGGGGGCTGGTGGACTGGATAGGGGTTAGAGGGTGTTTGGGGGAGAAGAATTAGGCTCTCTGTCTGGGAGTTTTGGCCAGGGGCAGGTGGCCCTGTTTGGGGTATACAACACAAACTAATGTTATCTTGTTAGCAAAACATTTACTTGACTGGAGCTTGTTAAAGTAACATTTTGATGTCCAGCATCATCATTACATTTTTGGCTTAGTTTGTTCCTCTTATATAAAGAGGCTCACAACTTGTCCTGGTAGATGTTGACTTTTCAGTGGGTTGACATAAGAAAAGAGAGAGGGAGAGAGAGAGAGACAGAGAGTTACTGGAGATACCTGCCGTCCAGTCCTTTACCTTTACACCAAGAGGTAGAACAGCAGAAAAGGAGCAAAGGAGACCAATAACAGAGAGAGAGAGAGAGAGAGAGATGATGGAAATAGCATGTCCTCTATCTTTCTCGCTGCTGCAGCACTGCAAAGAGATTAGTTTGATTTACATAACCACTACCCCCCTATTTCCCCAACAAATGCTCTTTCCCTCTATTCTATCCTCTCCTTTCCTCCTCTGGGAGAAGACAGGATTGGAGCTGCTCTAATTGCTATTAAGACATATTTTTATTTGTTTGTTTGTTCATCCTCTCTTTGGAGTGTCTGAGAGAGAGCGACAAAGAGACAGAGAGAGAAACCAAGTGGACAGAGTGGTGTAGTCTGACTTCTCACACTAAGTTCCTCCGCTGCTCTGTTGTTTGCTAAATACAGTGGCTTGCGAAAGTATTCACCCCCCTTGGCATTATTCCTATTTTGTTGCCTTACAACCTGGAATTACAACATGCCTACCACTTTGAAACAATCAAGAAATAAGACAAAAAAACAGAAAACTTGAGCGTGCATAACTATTCACTCCCCCAAAGTCAATACTTTGTAGAGCCACCTTTTGCAGCAATTTCAGCTGCAAGTCTCTTGGGGTCTGTCTCTATAAGCTTGGCACATCTAGCCATGGGGATTTTTGCCCATTCTTCAAGGCAAAACTGCTCCAGCTCTTTCAAGTTACATGGGTTCCGCTGGTGTACAGCAATCTTTAAGTCATACCACAGATTCTCAATTGGATTGAGGTCTGGGATTTGACTAGGCCATTCCAAGACATTTAAATGTTTCCCCTTAAACCACCCGAGTGTTGCTTTAGCAGTATGCTTAGGGTCATTGTCCTGCTGGAAGGTGAACCTCTGTCCTAGTCTTAAATCTCTGGAAGACTGAAACAGGTTTCTCTCAAGAATTTCCCTATATTTAGCGCCATCCATCCTTCCTTCAATTCTGACCAGTTTCCCAGTCCCTGCCGATGAAAAACATCCCCACAGCATGATGCTGCCACCACCATGCTTCACTGTGGGGATGATGTTCTCGGGGCGATGAGAGGTGTTGGTTTTGCGCCAGACATAGCATTTTCCTTGATGGCCAAAAAGCTAAATTTTAGTCTCATCTGACCAGAGTACCTTCTTCCATATGTTTGGGGAGTCTCCCATATGCCTTTTGGCAAACACCAAACGTGTTTGCATATTTTTTCTTTAAGCAATGGCTTTTTTTCTGGCCACTCTTCCGTAAAGCCCAGCTCTGTGGAGTATACGGCTTAAAGTGGTCCTATGGACAGACAATCCAATCTCCCCTGTGGACCTTTGCAGCTCCTTCAGGGTTATCTTTGGCCTCTTTGTTGCCTCTCTGATTAATGCCCCCCTTGCCTGGTCCGTGAGTTTTGGTGGGCGGCCCTCTCTTGGCAGGTTTGTTGTCATGCCATATTCTTTACATTTTTTAATAATGGATTTAATGGTGCTCCGTGGGATGTTCAAAGTTTCAGATATTTCTTTTAGCCCAACCCTGATCTGTACTTCTCCACAACTTTGTCCCTGACCTGTTTAGAGAGCTCCTTGGTCTTCGTGGTGCCGCTTGCTTGGTGGTGCCCCTTGCTTAATGGTGTTGTAGACTCTGGGGCCTTTCAGAATAGGTGTATATCTACTGAGATCATGTGACAGATTATGTGACAGTTAGATTGCACACAGGTGGACGTTATTTAACTAATTATGTGACTTCTGAAGGTAATTGGTTGCACCAGATCTTATTTAGGGGCTTCATAGCAAAGGGGGTGGATACATATGCACCCACCACTTTTTCGTAAAAAAAAAAGTATAATATTTTAAAACAAGTTAATTTTTTAATTTCACTTCACCAATTTGGACTATTTTGTGTATGTCCATTACATGAAATCCAAATAAAAATCCATTTAAATTACAGGTTGTAATGCAACACAATAGGAAAAATGCCAAGGGAGCGAATACTTCCGCAAGCCACTGTACATTAGTCTGAGACGGCCATCATTAAAGTCGTTTGTGGGGACGAGGGGCTTTGTACAAAACAAAGTAATCAGCGATTGGATCGTCTCTAACCAATCAAAGTATCAAAGCCAAAGACGACTTTTCCAAACGCCGCACGTGTGTTCTGGCCCAACCCAACGGTTTCTGGACCAATCAGACGACCCTGAACGTCAGGGAGGTACTCGGATCCAGACTCATTGTGGAGAAGAAACTAACGTCTGTGGGCGTGGTTTAGCATTTCGCCTGAGCAAGGAGTCTGGGTAGCCAGGCAAAGAGAGATGTAGGGTTGGAGAGCGACTCAGAGTGAAGGGAGAGGAAGATAGAGAGCAGAAGATGAATGAGAGAGAAAGAGGGGATGGGATTGAGAGAATGATGGATGGAGGGAGAGAGAGATGGATGAAGATGGAGGAGAGAAGAGGAGGAGGGGGGAGTTATTTATAGTCAGCATGCTGTTGGTCTGGAGCGCCTAGCATCCATGTCAGTCCTCATCAGCTCCACACACACACACACACACACACACACACACACACACACACACACACACACACACACACACACACACACACAGGGTTGGGGAGTAATGGATTAGATGTAACTGATTTTTTTTTTTAACTGTCCCTTATGTTACCAGCAAAAATATTGGAATCGGATTACAGATACTTTAGAAAAAATAGATAATTACTTTTAGGATTACGTTTAAATTCAGAAAGGACATTTGCGGAAAAAAATGAATGACACCTTTCTGTTTTCTCAATATCATTCAAATCAGCATTGAAAAATGGCACAAATTTAAGTTTGGTCCCCCTGAACAAGTCTGACCACAAATCAGAGACCACTATGATGACACACAATGCTTTTGATGAAAAAAAAGGAACAGGCTTTTGTAGGCTACTGTCGAAGCTATTTCTTCCAATGGTGCGACTGCTGTCGGCATCTAAAGATTCTACTGTACATCCAACTTGAATAAACGCTTGGAGGTAAGGAAGACAGTAGTGGTGTAGCCGACACGGCTATCACTTATTATTAATACAGTATATACATAGCGCAATGATGTGAATCACACTTCTGCTCTCTCATTTAGCTATTTGCGCCTTACGGATTGTGGTTGTTGTGGATGGATTTTACCCAATAATGTTTAAATTTAAGAAGTTTAAGCTGCCTATCAGTCATTGTTTTTGCGACCAGTGGACAGAAAGTGAAAAATGTGCTCTTGCAACAGCTGCATAGTGCGGACTCCAGCCTATGGAAGAGTTCCTCCCTTCTAAAATCCTCCCTGGGATTGTGCTCCATACTGTAAACAACAAATGTAATTTAAGAAGTGTGGCTTTTATTGCTCTATCTAATTCTTGCTGTTAAAAAAAAAGAAATGTATAGGCCTAATGGACAAACTAACGCACAATTGATGGACTTAAATAGCTGCAAAATATTGAAATATCAATGTGTCTCCAAACATTTTTCACTTGCAAATAGCACTTTTCGGTAGTGCTCAAAGCATGCCATTCCATGAGAGCAGCATTTATTTTTCAACTCGAAGCAATGAGCCCAATCAGTCCTCCATGACAACAACATCATAAACAAATTTTATGGCTAATAAATGGCTAATAAGTCCTTCGTTTTTGGGTTATGCTCAGGTAAAACAATTTGGCTGATCTACATTTCCAGATACAGTAGCGGCAGGTAGCCAAGCGGTAATAGCGTTAGGCCGTTAACTGGAAGGTCACTAGTTCAAATCCCTGAACTGACAAGGTGGAACATCTGTGCCCTTGAGCAAGGGACTTAACCTTAATTGCTCCAGGGTTGCCTTTGATAATGAAAGACCCTGGCTATGACCCCACTCTCCGAGGGTGTCTCAGGTAGACTGGGATATGCAAAAATCACGTTTGTTAATTTTTGATTTATTATTATATTTCCATGTCTTATTCTTGAAGATCAAGGGGTATTAAATTCATTGGAATGAATGGAATTCTGCCAGACTTTTTATTTAAAGATATAGTCTAATCCAGGGCTGCCCAACCCTCTTCCTGGAGATCTACTGTTCTGTAGGTTTTCAGTCCAACCCTCTTCCTGGAGATCTACTGCCCTGTGGGTTTTCAGTCCAACCCTCTTCCTGGAGATCTACTGCCCTGTAGGTTTTCAGTCCAACCCTCTTCCTGGAGATCTACTGTCCTGTAGGTTTTCAGTCCAACCCTCTTCCTGGAGATCTACTGTCCTGTAGGTTTTCAGTCCAACCCTCTTCCTGGAGATCTACTGTCCTGTAGGTTTTCAGTCCAACCCTCTTCCTGGAGATCTACTGTCCTGTAGGTTTTCAGTCCAACCCTAATTTAGCGGTTCTGATTCAGCTATTTAAGGTCTTGTTGAGCAGCTAATTAGTTGAATCAGGTGTGTTAAATTAGGGTTGGACTGAAAACCTACAGGACAGTAGATCTCCAGGAAGAGGGTTGGACAGAAAACCTACAGGACAGTAGATATCCAGGAAGAGGGTTGGACTGAAAACCTACAGGACAGTAGATCTCCAGGAAGAGGGTTGGACTGAAAACCTACAGGACAGTAGATCTCCAGGAAGAGGGTTGGACTGAAAACCTACAGGACAGTAGATCTCCAGGAAGAGGGTTGGACTGAAAACCTACAGGACAGTAGATCTCCAGGAAGAGGGTTGGACTGAAAACCTACAGGACAGTAGATCTCCAGGAAGAGGGTTGTACAGCCCTGGTCTAATCGTATTATTATCTGTATTGAAGTAAAAAGCAATGGGTAAGAAGAAGCCTATAACTCATAAAATAAAATGCAACATCCATTTATGGCCAGTTATGTCAACATTGATTTATCCTCCAATAGATGTTGTTCAATTGGTACTATTATTTTTTGTTAAGGGGAAAGTCATCTCAAAGTAACTGAAAGTAATCATATTACGTTACTGTGTTTGGGTAATCCAAAAGTTACGTTACTGATTACAATTTTGGACAGGTAACTAGTAATTGTAACGGATTACATTTCACAGAGAACTGATCTGAGTGTGTGTGTGCGTGTGTGTGTAAGAGAGAGAGGGCGGTGTATGTAAGTGTGTGTGTTTAGGAGTTGATGTTTGCGTGATTGTCTGTCTGTCTTCTGTATTTTTGTCTCATGTAAACAGCTAGCCATTCAGCCCATCAACCTACGTATGTCTTAAAACAACTCTTTTTTCTCTGTCTCAGACACACACACATTAATTGTGATAAATTCACGTTTACCGGTACGGCATACCCCTACTATTTATTTTGCCGGGACGCCGTACCTGACTGTACTGCCTTACTTTCACCCTTGCCCGTAACACAAACCAAAACACTAAACCTAACTCCTAACAATAACCCGAACCGGAACCACTAACCCCTTACCCTAATTCTAACCCTAATTCTAACCCTAACCCTAATTCTAACCCTAAACCTAAACCCTAAGCTTAAAATAGCCTCATGGGGACAAGGGAGAATTTTCCTTGTTTTACTATCCTTGTTTATTTATATCCTTGTTTATTTTAGGTAGATTTTAGGTACCCACGAGAATAGAAGAACCAACCCCCCCACACACACACACACACACACGCTGTTCCTCTAGTCTGTAAGTGTAACTGAGGGCCTACCTGAGGATTCGCTCCCATGACATCACTACCCTTCTTCATTATTTCTGCTTTAGGCGGAGTGACTGTAACCAACCACAACACACAACACATACACACATACTGACCACAGCTCATCCCTAGGCACAAACAGAGGAAATGGCCGAAGCTCCTCCAGAAATGACAGTTTAAAAAACGATTTCACTGTATGAGCATTCCTGTGGTGTCTGGCATTCATGTTTCTCTTTGTCTGACTTACTCTCTTTCCCCTTGAGTCTTCTTGTTCCTCTCTATCCCTTTCTCTATCTCTCTCTCCCTCTATCCCGGTTTCCACTAGTCACTCATTTGCTTAATTTAAGGTTAGGGTTAGGCATAAGGTTAGCAGTCTGATTAAGGTTAGGGTTAAGGTAAGGGTTAGGTTTAAAATCTGATATTAAGAAGATAAATTGTAGAAATAGGAGGGATTTAGCCATAATTATGACTTGGTGGCTGTGGTAACTAGTGAACCCTCTATCCATTTCTCTGTCCCTAGCTTCTTCCTACTCCAGTAGGACTCACATTAACTGACCTGTCTGTCAGGCAGTATCCTGGCCAGCTATGTGCTGAGCCGAGTCATGGAACAGGACCTGAGGTTTTACAGCTCCTGACTCATTGTGATGAAGTAACAAACTGTACTGTAGCCACAGCAGACACACACGCACACTCTTTCACACACACACACACACACATGCAAGCACACACACACACACACACACACACACACACACACACACACACACACACACACACACACACACACACACACACACACACACACAGGTTTGATGGAGAGGGCTTTAAAACCAGCAGAGAGATGGAACACAACTTGGACGCGGTCCCTTGTTTTCTTCTCTCTCTCCAAGGACTAATTTCCCAAATATTAATGTTTCCCCTCTCTTCCTGTCTCCCTTGCTCTCTCTCTCGCTCTCTGTGTCTCTCTCCTCTCACACTTTCCATCTCTCTTTCTCTCTCACTTCTTTCTCTCTCCCACTTTCCTCTGCTCCATTCTCTGGTTGTTTAGATAATGATATGGTTTGGTGTAAACACTCAGGTTTTGTTTTTCTCTTTTGTCGTCTCTTCCTCGTATCCTCTAGTCTCGACTCAGTCTCGTCTTAGTCTCGTCTTAGATTAATTCTGATCTGAGGTCAGGGCCTGTATTCATAAAACATCACATCATAGGAGTGCTGATCTTGGATTTTAGATCATAATGATTCATATTTTATGGACAGATCCCAGATCAGCAATCCTATTCTGAGGCGTTATGAATATGGGTTCTGATCTCAGACAAGGACATCATCCTACTGTATCACAGATGTCTTCCATGGTTCTAATAGACACCTGACCTGGAACACCACTGTAGAAGAAGAACTTTCCCTCCAAGACTGAATGCAACAACGCTGAGAGATTGTTTATGAATGTATTAATTTCAATGATAAACATTATGTAGCAGAGTTGATTCCTCCCTGGACTGGGATTGAACCAGGGAGTCACGATTCCCACCGACGGTAGCGCCCCCTGCTGCTCGGCTGGCGCTCAGCGGTCGTCGTCACCGGCCTATTAGCTGCCATTGATTCCCTTTTTTGTTTTCCCCCCTTTTGTGATTGTTTGCACCTGTTCGTAGTGGGGGTGATTAGCGGGGCTATAATTTTTAGCAGGTCCGCCTTCTCATTGTGCGGGATTGTCATTCCTGTTTGTGTGCTTGTGTTTACGCTTGTGCGTTAGTTTTGCGCCGCATGTGTTTTCCCCTGTGTTTGGGGCACTTTTGTGTGCGCGCTATTCACTGTTTGGGGTGGCTTGTGTGTGTTCGCCTCTTGACCCATTAAAAAGCCACTACCCTGTGCTCGCTGCTTCCTGCGTTTTGATTCCTCACCCACGACGCCCGAGCCTTACACAGGGACCCTCTGCACAACAATTATGCAAGGTCTTAGTACAGCAGTTGCTTATCTTGACTAGCTGTAGAATATCTTTTTCTCACTATGAAGTTAAAGGTAAAGTCAAAGTGGATGACAGATGTACAGTTCTGTTCAGCGGGATCTGGATTCTCCAGTGTTGCCTGCTCACTAGATCTGTGCTATACAGTGATGGCTGTTCAGTCGATCTGTTTTCTACAGTAGATATATGGAGAAAATGCTGACAGGTTTGCCCCCATGGCAACTCTAACAGCAAATCTCTGCTCCCTGTCTTTGAGCAGAAATAGAGGGAGTAGAAAGTGTCAGAATTAGTGTGTGTGAGAGAGAGAGATTAAACATTCTTCCACACAACACAGTATACCCTCAGACAGAGAAAGAGAGAGAAGAAGAAGTACAGTGTCTGAGGTATGCATAACAGAAGTAAAATGATTCCCTCCCTCCAGACTGAATTCCCTGACAGGTGGACTGTACCAGGAAGTTGGAAAAGCTCTGAGAAGGACCTCGGGGTACTGGACAAGGCTGCAGTGTAGTTCTGGGAGAAGAGAAGGAGAGGGAAGAGTAGAGGGGGGAAGTGGAGAGAAGATTAGGGGAGAGCAGATGAGAGGAGAAGAACAATTAACAGAAGACTTAGACAAGAGAAGAGAAGAGATGGGGAGAGAAGAAGAGTGTAGAGCAGTGGTTCCCAAACTTTTATAGTCCGGTACCCCTTCAAACATTCAACCTCCAGCTGCAAATGTTGTTTTTGCCATCACTATACGATACATTTATTAAACATAAGAATGAGTTTTTGTCACAACCCGGCTCGTGGGAAGGGACAAAAGGCTCTTATAGGACAAATAATAATATAATAATCAATCATTTTACTCTTTATTTAGACATCTTACATATAAAACCTTATTTGTTCATCAAAAATTGTGAGTAACTCACCACAGGTTAATGAGAAGGGTGTGCTTGAAAGGATGCACATAACTCTGCCATGTTGGGTTGTATTGGAGAGAGTCTCAGTCTTAAATCATTTTCCACACACAGTCTGTGCCTGTATTTAGTTTTCCTGCTAGTGAGGGCCGAGAATCCACTCTCACATAGGTACGTGGTTGCAAAGGGTATCAGTGTCTTAACAATGTGATTTGCCAAGGCAAGAAACTGAGTGCAGCCCTATCCAGAAATCTGGCAGTGGCTTCTGATTAAATTCAATTTTCACAGAACCGCTTGTTGCAATTTTGATGAGGCTCTCTTGTTCAGATATCGGTAAGTGGACAGGAGGCAGGGCATGAAAGGGATAACGAATCCAGTTGTTTGTGTCGTCCGTTTCGGGAAAGTACCTGCGTAATTGCGCACCCAACTCACTCAGGTGCTTCACTATATCACATTGTCTGTAAGCTTGAGTTCATTTGCACACAAAAAAATCATACAATGATGGAAAGACCTTTGTGTTGTCCGTGTTAATAACCTGTTGGGGCTAGGGGGCAGTATTGAGAATTTTGAAAAAAATATGTGCCCATTTTTAACTGCCTCCTACACCAACTCAGAAGCTAGGATATGCATATTATTAACATATTTGGATAGAAAACACTCTGAATTTTCTAAAACTGTTTGAATGGTGTCTGTAAGTATAACAGAATTCATATGGCAGTCAAAACCCTGAGACAATTTCTAACAGGAAGTGGGTATCTGATGTGTTGAATTACTTTTAAGCCTATGCCATTGAAACACACAGCAACTTATTAATCATTGAGCACTTCCTACTCCATCCACTAGATGTCACCAGTCTTTACAAAGTGGTTTGAGTCTTCTACTGTGAAAACTGACCGAACAAGAGACTTGGAACGTTGGTCATAAGCGGATGGCCGATACTACTCTGGCGCGCGAGTGCATGTTTGGGTACTCTCGTTCCAATACGTTTTAAAAGAGAATGCCTTGAATATTATTGAAGTTCTGATTGAAAAAGGTCCTAATGATTTATGCTATACAACGTTTCACATGTTTGAACGAACGTAAATATATTTTTTTCCCTCTTTGGGGAAGACAAGTCCGGCGGGCGACGTTCATGTTTTTGAGTAGCCTACAGGACGCGCTAACAACACGGAGCTTTTTGGACATAAATTATGAGCTTTTTCGAACAAAACTACATTTGTTATGGACCTGGGATTCCTGGAAGTGCCTTCTGATGAAGATAATCAAAGGTAAGGGAATATTTACATAGTATTTTTGATTTTAGATCTCTCCAACATGGCGCCTAGTCTGTATCACCAAGCCTATTTTTCTGAGCGCAGTACTCAGATTATTGCAAAGTGTGATTTCCCAGTAAAGTTATTTTTAAATCTGGCAATGCGGTTGCGTTCACGAGATGTTAATCTATAATTCTTTGAATGACAATATAATATTTTACCAATGTTTTCGAATAGTAATTATTTAATTTGTTGTGCTGATTGACTGGCGGTATTGGAGGGAAAATATTTCCTCAACATCAACGCCATAGTAAAACACTGTTTTTGGATATAAATATGAACTTGATAGAACAAAAAATGCATGCATTGTCTAACATAATGTCCTAGGAGTGTCATCTGATGAAGATTGTCAAAGGTTAGTGCATAATTGTAGCTGGTTTTCTGCTTTTGGTGACGCCCGTCTTTGCATTGACAAAACATTACACACAGCTATTTTCAATGTACTGTCCTAACATAATCTAACTTTATGCTTTCGCCGTAAAGCATTTTTGAAATCGGACAACGTGGTTAGATTAAGGAGATGTTTATCTTTCAAAGGGTGTAAGATAGTTGTATGTTTGAGAAATTTGAATTATGACATTTAATTGTTTTCAAATTTGGCGCCCTTGATATTTCACCTGCTGTTGATAAGGTGTACCAGGGGTGGGACGCTTGCGTGGGAGAGTGACATATAAAGGTGAGGAAATGATGAAGGAAATGGAGTACAGGTGTGAATCATAATGACTGTGAATCATAATGATTCACAGGAGCGCGTAATGATGAGTGCCAGGTGTGTGTAATGATGAATCCCAGTACCGGTGGTTAGTACTCTGGCGACGTCATATGCCGGAGGTGAGGAGCAGGAGCAGACGTGACACACAGCCTCAATTTTGTCCCGCACATTAGATATAGTTGCGGAGAGTCCCTGTAATCCTAGATTCAGATCATTTAGGTGAGAAAAAACATCACCCAGATAGGCCAGTTGTGTGAGAAACTCGTCATCATGCAAGCGGTCAGACAAGTGAAAATGATGGTCAGTAAATAAAACTTTAAGCTCGTCTCTCAATTCAAAAAAATGTTTCAATACTTTGCCCCTTGATAACCAGCGCAGCGTATGTTGTAAAAGCGTTACATGCTCACTGCCCATATCATTGCATAATGCAGAAAATACACGAGAGTTCAGGGGCCTTGCTTTAACAAAGTTAACCATTTTCACTGTTGTGTCCAAAACATCTTTCAAGCTGTCAGGCATTCCCTTGGCAGCAAGAGCCTCTCGGTGGATGCTGCAGTGCACCCAAGTGGCATCGGGATCAACCGCTTGCACACGCATTACCACTCCACTATGTCTCCCTGTCATGGCTTTTGCGCCATCAGTACAGATACCAACACATCTTGACCGCCAAAGTTCATTTGATGTCACAAAGCTGTCCAATACTTTAAAAATATCCTCTCATGTTGTCCTGGTTTCCAGTGGTTTGCAGAAGAGGATGTCTTCTTTAATTGACCCCCCACAAACGTAACAGACATATACCAGGAGCTGTGCCAGGCCCGCCACGTCTGTTGACTCATCCAGCTGTAACGCATATAATTCACTGGCTTGTATGCGAAGCAGTAATTGTGGGGCGGCAGGTAGCCTAGTGATTAGAGCGGTGGCCCAGTATCCGAAAGGTTGCTAGATTGAATCCTCGAGCTGACAAGGTAAAAATATTTTGTTCTGCCTCTGAACAAGGCCTAGGCCATCATTGTGAATAAGAATTTGTTCTTAACTAACTTGCCTAGTTAAATAAAGGTAAAGAAAAAAAGTATTGTTTCAAAACATCTCCTACCATATCACTGATGCGTCGTGAAACAGTGAAGTCATTGTCTGTATAGTTTTTTGGGCCTTTTCCCCCAGGATTGTCCCAGCCATATCCACGGCAGCAGGAAGAATTAAGTCCTCCACAATAGTATGGGGCTTGCCTGTCCTAGCCACTCGGTAGCTCACCATATAAGATGCTTCTAGCCCCTTCTTAATGGTATCTGTGTCACAACATCCACAGAAGGTGGCGCCTCTCCTCGGTCGAGCGGCGCTCGGCGGTCGTCGTCGCCGGCCTACTAGCTGCCACCGATCTGTGTTTCAGTGTCTGTTAGTTATGTCTGTTTTGTGATTGCACCTGTTTTGTGTTTGTCATTAGTGGGGGGTATTTAGTCTGTCTGTGTTTAGCTAGGATTCGTGCGGGATTGTTCTTTGTTACGTGTGGTGTTACGTTTATTGTATAGGCATTAGGGTTGCCGGGCTGCGCCCCGTCTGCCTTTTGAGCGGAGCTTCGTTTAGTCATTTTTTGACTGTTATGCTCTCAGCCATATATGGATCTTGCCATGGGATTATTAAATTAAGTTTGTTCCAATGGACCTCAGTCTCCTGCGCTTGACTCACTCCTTAAATGGTTCATCCCGCTCGTGACAATCTGTTGCTTTTATACGTCTTACTACTTGAAAGTTGTCTTTATTCTCGCTCAAAAAACTCCCGTGGCTTATTTTTCATATTGTCATGTTTCGTTTCTAAATGTCTGCTCAAGAGTAAAGGTTTCCTGCGAGAGAGTACCGGTTAATGTGGTTGGATGTTAATTATTTGACTAGGCTACCTGTATTTGACATTGTGTTGTTATTCCGCTGAACACTAGATGGTTTAATTTTATTTTTGGCAGTGAAACGAGGCTACTCAGGCCAGAAAAAAAACTCACCCAAATGTGTAGCCCTGTTGGAAAATATAAATGTACTGTTTGTAAATGTGAAGATTTTTATTTGGCGTACCCCCGACGGCATTGCGCATACCCCAGTGCGTACCCCAGTTTGGGAATACCTGGTGTAGAGGAAAGGGAGGAAAGGAAGAAAAGAGAGGAGAAGAGAGAAGACAAGAGAAGAGAAAAGAACAGTGAAACAAAGTATTGATTGGTTGTTAACAGCAGACCAATAGATCACTATGGGGATGATGAAGTCACAATGTCCAGGTTATCGTGGAATGAGGTACTCCCTCATGGGACCTCTCGGTTAAATAAAGGAGAGATAGAAAAAAGAGAGCTGGATGAAGTGAATTGAATTAGTAAATCAATAGCTACCAGGCTGTGATGGTGTCTTGAAAGCCAAAGGCCTGGAAACAACTGAAATGTGTTTTCAAACGTCGCTGAAATGTAATTGTGCAATTTATTTATTTTCCAGAGAAGACTGTTCTTAGGTGTTCTATGTGTGTTGTTCATCACAGTACACACCACATAAGACGTCATTATATTATCAGCTAAGAACGAGTCGAGATTCTGAGGAGCAATTAGGAGCGACATTCAATCCAGGCAGATGATCCAGGGTTAAAGCGCGATCAACATTTAAGTATTAATGTTCCCGCGTTTTCTGAGACTGCTAAATGCTGCATATGTTGGCTCAATCGGAAATGACCTTTAAATGTCTATCACACTATAATGAGGCTCTTTTGCGGACCGGATTGACTCTAGCCCTGTGTGTTTTTCCACTGGGCATTGAGTCTGAGAGTCTACCCTCTGCTGGTAGGTTGTAATACTAATCCGTCACTTCAGAACCACTGATGATCAGCAAGCTTGATCAAGCCTGATGCCCTCTGGTACGGATAATATACAGGGGAACTGTAATGGTGGAAACTATGTAGTAGACCTGTTGTTAATGCTTATACATATGTGTTAGGTCTGTAATTCCCACAACTAAAATCTTGCATAATTGCGTCAGATCCTTGATTAAGACTTGTTAGAAAACATACTAAGGAGACTTGCGAAGTCTCCCACCCCTCTAAATCGAAACTCTCAGCCAGTTTCGAGCAAATCTATGGGCCAAATGTCCTCTCCCCTTCCGAAATTTGAACGATGCGAAATCATGTTTTGTCCAAATGATCAGTGACCAAAATTCTGCTTAACAGAACAAAGTTCCTAGTTAGTCGTCACAGCCCACAATCTGTTGGCAGATGCTACTACCATTTATGTTGCGTGCATCTGTCCACGAGAGATTCGATCCATAGTAGTCGCACAAGGAAGGAGGTAGGGAGGAAGGGAGGGAGGAAAGAAAGAAAGTCCTTAGATTCTGAAAGTAACAGGGTAATAGGCGGATGCCGTCTACTATTCCTAATGTAGAGTAACAAGGATAGATCCTAGTGTCCAATGGCCATAGGGGATCCATTCAGTCAGTGTAACGGTATAGATGTAGCTATCATCTGCAGTACAGGCAAACACAGTCTCCTTTCACTTCCTCTTAACTAGATGATAAATGGTGTTCATTAGTCATATAGACAGTTGTCCTGTGTTCAATGCCTGGAGGTCACCGCTCCACCTCTATTCTCTACTGTTAGCTCCATTCTCTCTCCATTCTCTATTCTCTCACTCTTTCTCTATCAGGCTGTCTCCCTATTTTTCTCTCACTCTCTCACTATTTTTTGCAGAGATCAGACGGAGACTATTTAGCTCTTATGTTGTCTGCCACCAAATCCCCCTTTGAATAAAAGTCAGAAATTGAAGCGGGCAAATCATGTTTTATGTATGTGTGCTTACACAATGAAAGCAGAAAGCAGAGGGGAAGTGGGGCAAGCATTATAGCCTGGCGTATTATAGCAACAAAGCTGCTTTCCCCCCCTTTCTTAGAAAACGACTGCAGCATAGCAGCAATCGCCATAGAAAGGGAGAGGTTGAGGGGAGAGAGAGAGAAAGAAAGATATTTTAGAAAAGCTATTGACTTGCAAAGCGGAAGAAACACTACATAGAAATTGCATTAGCTTGCTACTGTCTGTGTTCCATCTGTGCTACTGTAACTCTTGGGTTTGATTGAGCTTGTAGGCTACAGTGAGACTGGCTGGGTTAAGATGGAAACTAGTTTAAAGTATTGCGAGGGTTGATATGACAGTTATGTAAGCCATGTGCAGTGCTTCTCTCTCTCTCTCCCAGCTCTCTCCTTCGCTCTCTTTCTCTGCTTCTCTCCCTCCTCTCTCTTTCTCTGTCTCACTCTGCCTTTCTCACTCTCACTCCTATGTCTGTCTCTGCAGTAACTAACCTGCATGCCAGTTTAGGAACTCTCTGTTTGTGAGAGGGGAGTTAGATGGCAGTGTGTCGTTGCCCAGTGGACAGTTTGGCTAGTGATGGTGTGCATGACCGTCTTACGTTGACCCTGCAGTGAATTATACCTCTCTGGCAAGAGATGGAAGGAATGAAATGAGAGAGAGAGAGAGAGAATAAAATATATGTTGAATTTGTACCCTTGAAACAAAGTTAGATCTTCAATGCTAAATCCACTATCAGAAAAAAAAACTATTGGCTGGGCAGCACCTCCTACTGGAGAGTTGATCTGTCTATTCAACTCAGGGTTTAACTAAAAATAGATCATGCAAATAGGCCTAGGGTGTCTTTTTTGTTTTTTTATAATATACTATTTGTCATTTTCTGCACTTTTTTTACACTCCAAAATCAAACGTATACATACGAACAACAACTTACAGACAGACACACACAAACAATGACTACAGTACCAGTCAAAAGTTTGGACACACCTACTCATTCAAGGGTTTTTCTTTATTTTAACTATTTTCTACATTGTAGAATAGTAGTGAAGACATCAAAACTAAATCAAAATATATTTTATATTTGAGATTCTTCAAAGTAGCCACCCTTTGCCTTGATGACAGCTTTGCACACTCTTGACATGCACACTGAATTTCCATCTAAAAGGACCCATGAGCACCAACATGTGAAGTTCATAGGAGCATGTTAAATTTGGTGTCAAATGAAAGCTAAGAGTCTATTATTTTTTTTAAATTAATACATACATTTTTCAACCAAAATTTGAAATAAGCAAAGGCTTTGATTTTTGGTCAAACAGATGGAAAAGGGGTCTAAGACAACATCTACCAAAAAAAAGGCTTAAAACATATTACAAATACATCAAAATACAATCATGTTGAAGTATATTTTGTCTTGGAAAAATTATTTGCCTTCTGTAAGTTTAAGAAACATTGCCATGTAATTAATCGTGCACATATCTTTAAGACAGGAGGGAGGATAATGAAAGTTCACAGAAGTAACAAGTAAAGGTAGACCTACCAATGAGTTATAGTGGTTTTACTGATATCAATGTTCGTTTATAAACTATCAAGTGTTAAAATTCATAATTCTGTTACCAAATCGGTAACGGAATTACTGAACAATCTGTACCGGAATTACTGCAATTGAATTGGCTACAATGAGAAATCATTACATTTACATTTAAGTCATTTAGCAGACGCTCTTATCCAGAGCGACTTACAAATTGGTGCATTCACCTTATGATATCCAGTGGAACAACCACTTTACAATAGTGCATCTAAATCTTTTAAGGGGGGGGGGGGGTTAGAAGGATTACTTTATCCTATCCTAGGTATTCCTTAAAGAGGTGGGGTTTCAGGTGTCTCCGGAAGGTGGTGATTGACTCCGCTGTCCTGGCGTCGTGAGGGAGCTTGTTCCACCATAGGGGTGCCAGAGCAGCGAACAGTTTTGACTGGGCTGAGCGGGAACTGTGCTTCCTCAGAGGTAGGGAGGCGAGCAGGCCAAGCCAAATCATAGTAGTCACAAACCACAGTTGTGTCACCTGCTAATGTCCTCCTTTCCACTGGCATACTGTTAAGTTCAGCAGGTTGAGAGCTTCAAGTTTCTTGGTGTCCACATAACCAACAAACAAACATGGTCCAAGCACACCAAGACAGTCGGGAAGAGGGCACGACAAAACCTATTCCCCCTCAGGAGACTGAAAAGATTTGGCATGGGTCCTCAGATCCTCAAAAGGTTCTACAGCTGCACCATCGAGAGCATTCTGGTTGCATCACTCCCTGGTATGGCAATAGCTCGGCCCCGACCGCAAGGCACTGCAGAGGGTAGTGCGAACGGCCCAGTACATAACTGGGGCCAAGCTTCCTGCCATCCAGGACCTCTATACCAGGCAGTGTCAGAGGAAGGCCCGGAAAATTGTCAAAGACTCCAGCCACCCTAGTCATAGCATGGCAAGCGGTATCGGAGCGCCAAGACTAGGTCCAAGAGGCTTCTAAACAGCTTCTACCCCAAAGCCACAAGACTACTGGACAGCTAATCAAATGGCTACCCAGACTACTTGCATTGCCCCCCCTCCCTTTACTCTGCTGCTACTCTCTGTTATTATCTATGCATAAGTCACTTTAATAACTCTACCCACATGTATATATTACCTCAATTACCTCAACTAACCGGTGCCCCCACACATTGACTCTGTACCGGTACCCCCTGTATATAGCCTCGCTATTGTTATTTTACTGCTGCACTTTAATTATTTGTTACTTTATTTCATATTTTTTGGCGTATTTTTCTTAAAACTGCATTGTTGGTTAAGGTCTTGTAAGTAAGCATTTCATTGTAAGGTCTTATTGACACCTACCATGAGACCTACCATCTACCCTCTTTACATTCACTGTGACAAGCATCCTCACCCACTGAGCACCGACCGACACCGGACAACCATGGATAGTGGTCAGTCTGCCCTAGCTGGACCAAATCTGAACCAATCATAGGCGCCTATGTTTTACAAGTTTGGACAGTACAGTACAGTAGAGCACCGTAGAGTACAGTAAAGTAAAGAAAAGTACAGTAAAGTACTGTACAGTAGAGCACACTAGAGTAGAGTACAGTATAATGTACTGTATTGTACTGTACTCTACTACACTGAATATATCTACTTTACTGTACTCTACTGAACACTACTCTACTGTGCTGTGATGTCCAATATGCTGAAACAGACGTCTATGATTGTTGCAGATTTGGTCTGGTCCTGACCAACCAAATGTGGTCTTGTATGGGGGCAGAGCTCATTACAATAATAACCAGTGTGTAGAATAATACCCAAATATGCAAAAACAATATTGCATATTCCTATCTTTGTGTGCCTATTGGGGATACATTACCATGAAGAGAATTATATTCATATCCATAATTATGCATTTCTGTATAGTACAGATCAGGGACCCATGATGTAATTATGTTACTGTAATTCCATTAACGGATGTAAATCCACTTCACCTACTGTTGTTCAATAGACAAAATATATATTTTTTAAACTCATGGTGTCTTGTCATAGCTGACACCCCATTCTTTCTGCAGACATCTTTGAATCTTAATTCAGAGCAGATATTTAGAGTTTTTGGAAAACGTGGTCGCTTAAAAACGGAGGGAGATTTTACCGTAATTCTGTTATGAAATTTTGCATCTGCACAGTTCTTCCTGTAAGTGTGTTTTTGTGAAATTTTCTGTGTATATTTTTCAAAGTAGTCCTTACATTTTAAACCAAAAAATCTGAGTCAAAGCAAAATTCCGTGTACCGTGGAATTGCCCGTCGATCAGTTTTTATTTCATCACTTTGTTTTTTAATTTCTTAAAGTCATAATATCATCTATGCACAGGCGGTAGCAGACACAGGCGGTAGCAGGCACAGGCGGTAGCAGGCACAGGCGGTAGCAGGCACAGGCGGTAGCAGACACAGGCGGTAGCAGACACAGGCGGTAGCAGACACAGGCGGTAGCAGACACAGGCAGTAGCAGACACAGGCAGTAGCAGACAAAAAGGACGGTCAATGTTCTCTCTGCTCCCCATACTGTACAGCTGCAGAGCTGTCTGACTAAATCATTTTACAAATACTTCAAAGTAGATAAGGCATACTTTCACGAATTGTGTCTATCCCTCTCTCATCTGTGTACATTCCTCTCTCGTGCGTTTTGCGGGGCATGTGCGGTCTGTGTGTATCTAACCTAATGTAGCAGGCGTAAAAGTGTATCCATCTCTGTCCAAGACAGAAAGAACAGGAGCAATGGATAATGGTCATTGAAGTTAATTACAGCGTTTCTGCGCTAAACTAGGTTGAATATTTGCTTAATTAAAACTACAACTCCCATTCAGCTAAACGACCCTAATAGTTCTTGACTATTTGATTTCTCTACAGATAAACGGCACGTTAAGCTCACAAAAAAAGATCTAAATGGAATTCTAGTAATTGAACCGACGTACGTCAATTAGTTTTTAATAACTGAAAGAAAAACAAAATGTTGGTTTATCTCTCAGCACCACAAGTTAATCATTAACCCATTTAATCCCAAATTTTTCCCAGACATGAAAATATCCAAATCTTGTGTTATTAGTAAGCCTTTGAAATAATCAATCATCATTTTTTTAAGTTTTCATGGAAAAGTAGTTAAAAAAGTGTGTTTTATGGTCGGTCACAATTGTGACCGGTGAGATAATGTGATGTATACTGAATTAACCAATTTATTCTATGCAGTCATTGTCACGTTCTGACCAGTAAAAGGGGTTATTGGTTATTGTAGTTTGGTCAGGACGTGGCAGGGGGTATTTGTTTTATATGGTTCGGGGTGTGTGTGTACTTAGAGGGGGGTTGTATTTATGTGTTCCGGGGTTTTTGGTTTATGTTCTTGTTTTTGTATTCTAGGTTGTCTATGTTGTGTATTTCTTTGTTGGCCTGGTGTGGCTCTCAATCAGGAACAGCTGTACATCGTTGTTTTTGATTGAGAGTCATACTTAAGGAGGTTGTTTTCCACCTGTCCTTTTGTGGGAAGTTATTTTTTGCATTGCTGTTAATATAGCCTGCGAAACTGTCATTCTGTCGTTTTCTTGTTTTTTCATGTTCAAGTTTAAATAAAAAAACGATGAGCACGCAACCCGCTGCGCCTTGGCCTAATCTCTTCGACTACCGTGACAGTCATGAAAATGCTTATATATCCCAGCCCAGTTATTAACACATTTAAAACTGTCACTGGAAGTCCCCAACATTGCTACTAGAATGCCCCATCACATTTCATTGTGACTATTTTAAATATCAAAAACCCTTTTACAACACCGATGTGAATACTGAGAGCAAAAACAGAGCAAAAACAAAAATCAACAACCATCAACGTATTTCAGCATTTTTACTTTAGTGCAACATGTATTGAAACATTAATATTGTAACTTTATTATACAATTTTAACTTGTACTTTAGTGCAATATTCATTGTAACATTGTCATTGTGACATTTTAGTGCAACATTCACTAACAACTGTATAGCAGTCGTGTCATTCATTCACATTGAACATAAAGGTAACATTAGGATAGAGGTAGCCTGTAGAACATGCATTCAAGTAGAGGCCTACACTGAAGAAAAAAAAAAGATATATATATATATATATTATACACATACATATAATACACATACATGTATGTGTATATATGTATGTGTATAATATATATATTTTTAAATGTTTGTATTACAGTAGGCTTCAGAACCAAGTGCACGATTAGTTTGTGCATCACTATTTTGAACTGCGATCAGTCAGATACTATAATACAGTATGTCTTGAATCAATTGATCCTCTTTTCAAAAAACTACAGTGTCAATATTTAATTTGTAGACAAACTGAAATTAAAGCCATACTAAGTCAGTGGCACAAAAGATACATCTTGAAATATTTATATTTGGTTGCGTTGCCCAAACACAATTCAATATCCCTTTTGTAATACAGTAAATAGCCTATTAACTTGTAGACAAGTTAACAAATTATATTTTGGATTCACGTCTCCAACTGAACTAAAAATGAAAGTTAAATAGTAGGATTAAGCTTACTGGCTCAGATGAAACTATCCAAGCATTATACATCCTTTTAATGTTGATATTGGGTTGCGCTGACAACCAAAACAATTTAATATTGCTTTTGTAATACAGTACATAGCCTATCTTACAAACTAATGTA
Organism: Salmo trutta; assembly: GCF_901001165.1. Taxonomy (NCBI): domain Eukaryota; kingdom Metazoa; phylum Chordata; class Actinopteri; order Salmoniformes; family Salmonidae; genus Salmo; species Salmo trutta. The sequence continues at coordinate 46,370,377 of NC_042974.1, read as the reverse complement.
AAAGTATTTAACTTTAAAATTAGTAACATTCAAATCAAATCAAATTGTATTACATTTACATTTACGTAATTTAGCAGACGCTCTTATCCAGAGCGACTTACAAATTGGTGCATTCACCTTATGATATCCAGTGGAACAACCACTTTACAATAGTGGATTACTATATCCACTATTGTAAATTACTATAAATTACTATACCAGTGGATTACTATATCCTATATCCTATCCCAGGTATTCCCAGGTATTCCTTAAAGAGGTGGGGTTTCAGGTGTCTACGGAAGGCGGTGATTGACTCCGCTGTCCTGGCGTCGTGAGGGAGCTTGTTCCACCATTGGGGTGCCAGAGCAGCGAACAGTTTTGACATGCACCGAATACAACACTGTAGACCTTACAGTGACATGCTTACTTTCGAGCCCCTAACTTAAAAAATATGGATAAGAATAAGAGATAAATGTAACAAGTAATTAAAGAGGAGCAGTAAAAAATAACAATATATACAGGGGGTGTCGGTACAGAGTTAATGTGCGGGGGCACAGGTTAGTTGAGGTAGTATGTACATGTAGGTAGAGTTATTTAAAGTGACTATGCATAGATGACAACAGAGAGTGGCAGTGGTGTGGAGAGGGGGGGGGGGGTTGTGAATATTCTGGTTAGCCTTTTGACTAGATGTTCAGGAGTCTTATGGCTTGGGGGTAGAAGCTGTGTAGAAGCCTCTTGGACCTAGACTTGGCGCTCCAGGTACCGCTTGCCATGTGGTAGCAGAGAGAACAGTCTATGACTAGGGTGGCTGGAGTGTTTGACAATTTTCAGTGCCTTCCTCTGAAGCTGCCTGGTATAGAGGTCCTGGATGGCAGGAAGCTTGGCCCCAGTACTGGGCCATTCACACTACCCTCTGTAGTGCCTTGCGGTCGGAGGCCGAGCAGTTGCCATACAAGGGAGTGATGCAACCATTCAGGATGCTCTCGATGGTGCAGCTGTAGAACCTTTTGAGGATCTGAGGACCCATGCCAAATCTTTTTGTTGGTGATGTGGACACCAAGGAACTTGAAGCTCTCAACCTGCTCCACTGCAGCTCCGTTGATGAGAATGGGGGCGTGCTCGGTCCTCTTTTTCCTGTAGTCCACAATCATCTCCTCTGCCTTGATCACGTTGAGGGAGCGGTTGTTGTCCTGGCACCACACGGCTAGGTCTCTGACCTCCTCCCTATAGGCTGTCTCGTCGTTGTCGGTGATAAGGCCTACCACCGTTGTGTCATCGGCAAACTTAATGATGGTGTTGGAGTCATGCCTGGCCGTGCGGTCATGAGTGAACAGGGAGTACAGGAGGGGGCTGAGCACGCACCCCTCCTGATGTTGAGGATCAGCGTTGCGGATGTGTTGTTACCTACCCTTACCACCTGGGGGCGGCCCGTCAGGAAGTCCAGGATCCAGTTGCAGAGGGAGGTGTTTAGTCCCAGGGTCCTTAGCTTATTGATGAGCTTTGAGGGCACTGTGATGTTGAACGCTGAGCTGTAGTCTATGAATAGCATTCTCACATAGGTGTTCCTTTTGTCCAGGTGGGAAAGGGCAGTGTGGAGTGCAATAGAGATTGCATCATCTGTGGATCTGTTGGGGCGGTATGCAAATTGGAGTGGGTCTAGGGTTTCTGGGATGATGGTGTTGATGTGAGCCATGACCAGCCTTTCAAAGCACTTCATGGCTACAGACGTGAGTGCTACGGGTCGGTAGTCATTTATCCCTTGACCTTTTCCACATTTTGTTACGTTACATCCTTAATTTATAACTGATTAAATTGTTTTTTCCCCCTAATATATCTCCACTCAATACCCCATAATGACAAAGCAAACTAAGGTTTTTTGAAATTTTTGCAAATTTAGATTTTATTTTAAAAAGAAATAATACATTTACATAAGTATTCAGACCCTTTACTCAGTACTTTGTAGAGGCACTTTTGGCAGCGATTACAGCCCCGAGTATTCTTGGGTATGACGCTACTGGCATGGGTCTTCCTGGCACCAGAAGGCGGCAGGGACCGCCCTAGAGACTTTTATTGGACTCATTGGACTCTTATTATTTCATGATTGTGTCCTTGTTAAAGAGGTGTGTTTTCTCTTGTCCATTGCAGGAGCTTGATTTGTTTACCATGTGCGTTCGTTTCCTGAATGAGTTTTCGAGTCTTAGTGTTTGTTGTTTTTTCAAGTGTACTGTGATCCTGTTGCTACTGTTTCTCAGTAAAGTATTATGTTTATCCTTAATCATTAATTCCTCATCTGGTCTCTTCTTTGCACATGGGTCCAACCTTACCACATCACAGCTACAATCTTGGCACACCTGTATTTGGGGAGTTTCTCACATTCTTTTCTGTAGTTTTTCTCAAGCTCTATCATGTTGGATGTGGATCTTCGCTACACATTTATTTTCAGTTCTCTCTAGAGATGTTAGATCAGGTTCAAGTCCGGGCTCTGGCTGGGCCACTCAAGGACATTCAGAGACTTGTCCCGAAGCCACTCCTGCGTTGTCTTGGCTGTGTGCTTAGGGTTGTTGACCTGTTGGAAGGTGAACCTTCACCCCAGTCTGAGGTCCTGAGCACTCTGGAGTAGGGTTTCATCATCAATGATCTCTCTGTACTTTGCTCCGTTCATTTTTCCCTTGATCCTGACTAGTCTCTCAGTCCCTGCCGCTGAAAAACATTACCACAGCATGATTCTGCCACCACCATGCTTCACAGTAGGGATGGTGCCAGGTTTCCTCCAGACATTGGCATTCAGGACAAAGAGTTCAATCTTGGTTTCATCAGACCAGAGAATCTCATTTCTCATGGTCTGAGAGTCATTTAGGTGCCTTTTGACAAACTCCAAGTGGGCTGTCATGTGCTTTTTACTGAGGAGTGGCTTCCGTCTGGCCACGCTACCATAAAGGCCTGATTGGTGGAGTGCAGCATAGATGGTTGCCCTTCTGGAAGGTTCTCCCATATCCACAGAGAAACTCTGGAGCTCTGTCAGAGTGACCATCGGGTTCTTGGTCACCTCCCTGGACAAGGCCCTTCTCCCCCGATTGCTCAGTTTGGCCTGGCGGCCAGCTGTAGGAGGAGTCTTGGTGGTTCCAAACTTCTTCCATTTAAGAATGATGGAGGTTGCTGTGTTCTTGAGGACCTTCAATGCTGCAGAAATGTTTTGGTACCCTTCCCCAGATTTGTGCCTCGATGCAATCCTGTATCGGAGCTCTATGGACAATTCCTTTGACCTCATGTCTTGGCAAGACAAAAATATTTAAGTGCCTTTGAACGGAGTATGGTAGTAGGTGCCAGGTTCTGCCCAATAGTTTCCCATGTGTATCAAGAATGGTCCACCACCCAAAGGACATCCAGCCAACTTGACACAACTTTGTGAAGCATTGGAGTCAACTTGGGCCAGCATTCCTGTGGAACACTTTCGTCACCTTGTAGAGCTGATGCCTTGACGAATTGAATCTATTCTGAGGGCAAAAGTGGGGGTGCCACTCAATATTAGGAAGGTGTTGTTCAAGATAGCATGCAAATTTTGCAGGTCTGTGGAGTTTCCTACATTTGCTATAATAATCTGTGCAGAATCTTGAACAGCATTGATCAAACTTGCACTATGTACTTTAAATGTAATCTCAACTGCAATCCAGGTCATTTGGTTGTGCCATTAGATGATGTCACCATTGTTGTTGATTCTAAGCAATGTTGTGCTGCTATTTTTATTGACTTGGCCAAAGCTTTTGATACAAAGCTTTTGATACGGTACACCATTCCATTCTTGTGGGCCGGCGAAGGAGTATTGATGTCTCTGAGGGGTCTTTGGGCTGGTTTGCTAACTACCTCTCTCAAAGAGTGCAGTGTATAAAGTCAGAATATCTGCTGTGTCAGCCACTGCCTGTCAACAAGGGACTACCCCAAGGCTCAATCCTAGGCCCCACGCTCTTCTCAATTTACATCAACAACATAGCTCAGACAGTAGGAAGCTAACCCTGATTCAGATGACCATCATACCCATGCTAGATTACGGAGACGTTATTTATAGATCGGCCGGTAAGGATGAAGGTAAGGCAGGTAAGGTTGCTCTCGAGCGGCTTGATGTTCTTTACCACTAGGCCATCAGATTTGCCACCAATGCTCCTTATAGGACACATCACTGCACTCTACACATCACTGCACTCTATACTCTTCTGTAAACTAGTCATCTCTGTATACCCGTCGCAAGACCCACTGATTGTTACCTATTTCTAAAACCCTCTTAGGCCGCACTCCCACCTATCTGAGATTCATACTGCAGCCCTCATCCTCCACATAAAACCCGTTCTGCCAGTCATTTTCTCTCCGGATTTCCTCTCTTTCTTCTGCACTAATGTAAAAACTCAGTTGAGGAATTGTACTTTACACTGTCGCTTTCAAGCGATGGGTTCAATGAAAATAAATTCGGAAAATTTCAGTTTACGTTCTGATTCAATTGAATTTAAATGGAAATTACCCCAACCCTGCATCACCATTTGTCAAAGCCCAAGTCATGGTGATAGTGTCAAATACTGGTAGTGCTCCTGTGGAGAGGACATATGCTGGCATAGCCGTAATCTATCTACCAGTAATAAAACCCAGATTGTAATCTGAACACAGCTCAGGGTTTACGTCAGAAGAGACCACTGGGTGACATGTCATCTACTGATTAGAAATCCTACAGGGGAGGGAGTGTGTGTTTGTGTGTGTTTGTGCTTGCATGCACACACACGTGCAGGGGCAGATCAGTGCAGTGTCAGAGCAGAGGCCATGTTGTCTGACCTCGTTTTATGAACGTTACAACTGTAAATCCTTCCAAAGGCCAGAATCCGGGCCAGAGCTGTGTGTGTCTGTCTCTGTTCCCTCTTCTGTCTCTTCTCTACCTCTTCTCTAGGTCCTCAAAGCACACACATCCCTGGGTTGCTCGTCTTTTCAGTTCGCTGCAGCTAGCGACTGGAACGAGCTGCAACAATCACTCAAACTGGACAGTTTTATCTCAATCTCTTCCTTCAAAGACTCAATCATGGACACTCTTACTGACAGTTGTGGCTGCTTTGCATGATGTATTGTTGTCTCTACCTTCTTGCCCTTTGTGCTGTTGTCTGTGCCCAATAATGTTTGTACCATGTTTTGTGTTGCTACCATGTTGTTGTCATGTTGTGTTGCTACCGTGTTGTGTTGTCATGTGTTGCTGCCTTGCTATGTTGTTGTCTTAGGTCTCTCTTTATGTAGTGTTGTGTTGTCTCTCTTGTCGTGATGTGTGTTCTGTCCTATATTTATATATTTTTTATTTTTTATTATTTTAATACCAGCCCCCGTCCCCGCAGGAGGCCTTTTGCCTTCTGGTAGTCCGTCATTGGAAATAAAAATTTGTTCTCAACTGACTTGCCTAGTTAAATAAAGGTTAAATAAAAATATTTAATTATCCTCTCTCTTCCTCCTCTTTTCTCCTCCTCTTTCTCTTCCCTACCTCCCCTCTCTCTCGCCCTCTCATCCTTCCTCCACCTCTTCTCCTATCCTCCTCTCTCTTCTCCTTTTCTCACCTCTATAGAATAACAGGGTGGGTAGTGATGCCCCATATTACCTAGCTGGTTACCAAAGTTGGGGGATCAATTAAAGCAGGATGACAAATGGACCCCCCCCAGGATAGGGCTTGGCCATCTGTCTGTCAGAAGGCTGCCTGCTAGGACAAGACAGGAGGACAGGCCCTAGTGTCTCCTCACTCCTCCCTTCCTTCAGGGCTGTTTATGATGATTAGGCTCATTATGAGGATCTTCTGCTCTATGCTTTTTTTAAATGATTATTCTTATATGCAGCATAGAAATAGGATAGTTTGGGGTCAAGGGGGGGTGGTCTTATTATATATATTTTGGGAAACACAGTCTGAAAGGGGGGTAGGGAGTGGAGCGTCATTTCTTTGTTATTCTATGTCTCATCTGTTCATCATTATAATGGATGAGTAAAGAATAGTCTCAACTCATCTTGCTCACCCCAATAAGATCAGGGTACCCACATTAGCCTGAAAAGATGAACCTGACAGACACATCCCCATATGTGTAGCAGCTTAACCCTATATCAGCATATATGAATGTTGGGCTGGTTCAGAAACACCTTGAGGGGTGCGTTAAAGCTGAGCTCTGCGAAGGTTAAACAGTGCCACTGGTCGCTTTAGGTGCATTTATTATTGTTTTTGTTTGGTTTTTGGGGAGGTGATTATTCAGCAACGTAATAAGAAAACATCGTAGCACATCCATCGTGCGTGCAGCGATGTGCAATTATGTCCGCGAGAATAAACAGTGTTGCTGTTTGGTGTAACATCTTTGTTGTTGTAATATCGCAAATGGACGTGGCAGTTTCACCGCAACGGTCTCCAACTTTAAAGCAACTGCAAAATCAGGAGTGTCCCCATAAGCCCCCCAACAATTACTTGACAGACACACCCCCATAAGTGTAGCTAAAGCATATTTCACTTTTAGTCCACATGAAAAATACTACAGTTTACCCTAGAGTACTAAGTACTGTGGCAGACCAGGGGGTTTGACCAAGACGTTTCCACAGATCAGAGACAGACACAAGTGTGATTCCTCAGTTTCAAGGGTGTTTATTTTGGATACCTCTTCCGGGTTACCGCCTTCTGGGCTCCGGGGAATGCTGTTTCCTCTGAGGTAGAACACCGAGCCTCTCTGTTCTAGCAGACCGTGAGGACATCTGTCCGGTAGCAACCTCTCACTACCTCCAACCCTACCATGTGCTGCCCTACTGGCAGCTTAATAGGCCCCGTACGGCTGGTGAGCAATCAGCCCCTTGATTACTCGCCAGCCCCAATTAGTCCTGGCCAAAGGACCCGTTCGAGATCTGGCATGACCAGCAGAGGGAATCACCGCCGTGTGATGTAGACTCCGTCTGTCACCAGGCCTCGACGAGTCTCCCCTTGGTGGCTTGTTCACGGTACGCCACACTACTTACTATAGATTTCTATGGTAAACTGTAGTATAGTGTAGAGTACGTGTGTAGTACTTACTATAGAATGTTGTAGTATACTGTAGAATACTATAGTATATACTACACTTTTCTTGTACTACAGTATTTATACTATAGTTAACTCTTAATACTACAGTAAATACTACAGTATTCACTGTAGTGCTTTTGCTGAGTTTCTGCAACAACAAAAAAATATGCTAAAACACTACTATAGTATTTTTTTCATGTGGGAGGCTGTATCAGAAACACGCTGAGAGATGCATCAAAGCAACTAAATACTCATCTTGAGAATACTTCCAGAACCACTTGAATGTTACTTTAAAGCAACTGCAGGAAGAGAGGTTACATATATTTTTGTCAGGTTTAATGAACTGACCCCAGTGCAGTGCTATAGGGCAGGAAGAACTAAGGCCAAAATCAATCAGCTGAATTGTATCAGTGATCAATCAGTGATCAGACTGTAGAGAATAGATTGATCATTTATAGTGGGATGGTGCTTGATAAGAGGAGGAGAAAGAGGAGAGAGAGAGATGGCGAGAGAGGGGACGGAGGGAGATAGGGATAGAGATAAAGGTTGAAATACAGAGATAAAAGTTGAGAGAGAGATGGAGGGTAATGGAAAGAGAGAAAGTGGTAGAGGTGAAGAGAGAGAGAGTGAAATAGAAAATGGGATATTGAAAGCGAGGAAGAGAGGGGAAAAGAGACAAGAAGGTTATGAAAGCAAGCTCTCAGGGAGGCCCTCCTCCCTTCTCGTTCCATTCTCTCGACTCTTTTCCCTCTCTCCCTCTTGCACGTGGATCAGGGAATGCTGTTGTTTCATGTTGAGGTGACCTATTTTGGAATTCGTGAGAGAGCGCACACATCAGATGAGACCGCAGTCAAAGCTATAGATGTTCGATATAAACAAACACAGACTGGGATATCTCCCCTCGGATGTGTGTGTGTGTGTGTGTGTGTGTGTGTGTGTGTGTGTGTGTGTGTGTGCATAGGGGGTATATTTTTATAGGAATATTACGGTGGCAGTGTCTCAAGGGGGGGCAGTGGTCTCCTCTTCTCTCCTTTCACAGAACACAGCATTTAAGGGAGTACATTTAACTCTGAATGACCAGTGTATTGTACTCCAAACTGTTACTTTTAGGATATACCATAGTGTTACAGTTTCACATGATAGAAAGTAATATAAATTGCTTCTAACATGTATTTGCTGTTCTGTCTCTGTACATGCATTACCTTCTTGTTCCTCTCTCTCTCTCTCTGTGTTTCCAGACTCCAGGTCAGGAGGTGTAGTGGAGGAGAGGCAGACCAAGAAGTAGTGAGGTTCTGGGGATGAGAAGTCACTGTTCTCTCCCTGTCTGCCCCAGAGAACCAGGAGAACACTGGGACTCTCAAACAGGTAAAGGTCAGTGTTTGGTGTTTGTCTGCCATGTTAACATACAAATTAGAAGAAAATCAATACATAACAATTTGGTGGGTTATATTTGTCCTATTTTACACGTGTACAAGTGTGTATTAATTGGAAATGTGTTTTTTGCATATCCCAACTCCATTATCAACAGCAACCCTGGAGCAATTAGGGGAAGTGTCTTGCTCAAGAGCACAACAACCGATTGTTCACCCTGTTGGCTCGGGGATTCAAACTAGTGACATTCCAGTTACTGGCCATATGCTCTAACCGCTAGGTTATCTGTCCCCACAACCGCTAGGCTCCCTGCCGCCACATATCAGTGTCCTGAAACTCAGCCATTCGTCCAAGTCACGTAGAAAGTTGTTCTCCCTCTCTCTCTCATTCAATTCAATTCAACAGGTTTTATTGGCATGGGAAACGTGTTTACATTTCCAAAGCAAGTGAAATAGATAATAAACAAAAGTGAAATAAACAATCAAAAACAACCAGTAAACATTAAACTCACAAAAGTTTCAAAGGAATATAGAGACATTTAAAATGTCATATTATGGCTATGTACAGTGTTGTAACGATGTACAAATAGTTAAAGTACAAAAGGGAAAATAAATAAGCATAAATATGGGTTGTATTTACAATGGTGTTTGTTTTTCACTGGTTGACCTTTTCTTGCGGCAACAAGTCACAAATCTTGCTGCTGTGATGACACACTGTGGTACTTCACCTAAAAGATATGGGAGTTTATCAGTATTGGATTTGTTTTCGAATTCTTTGTGGGTCTGTGTAATCTGAGGGAAATATGTGTCGCTATTATTGTCATACAGTTGAAATCGGAAGTTTACATACACCTTAGCCAAATACATTTAAACTCAGTTTTTCACAATTCCTGACATTTAACCCTAGCACGGATTCCCTGTCTTAGGTAAGTTAGGATCACCACTTTATTTTAAGAATGTGTAATATCAGAATAATAGTAGAGAGAATGATTTATTTCAGCTTTTATTTCTTTCATCACATTCCCAGTGGGTCAGAAGTGTACATACACTCAATTAGTATTTGGTAGCATTGCCTTTAAATTGTTTAACTTGGGTCAAACGTTTCGGGGAGCCTTCCACAAGCTTCCTACAATAAGTTGGGTGAATGTTGGCCCATTCCTCCTGACAGAGCTGGTGTAACTGAGTCAGGTTTGTAGGCCTCCTTACTCACACACGCCTTTTCAGTTCTGCCCACAAATGTTCTATGGGATTGAGGTCAGGGCTTTGTGATGTCCACTCCAATACCTTGGCTTTGTTGTCCTTAAGCCATTTTTCCACAACTTTGGAAGTATGGTTGGGGTCATTGTCCATTTGGAAGACCCATTTGCGACCAAGCTTTAACTTCCTGACTGATGTCTTGAGCTGTTGCTTCAAAATATCCACATACTTTTCCATCCTCATGATGCCATCTATTTTGTGAAGTGCACTAGTCCCTCCTGCAGCAAAGCACCCCCATAACATGATGCTGCCACCCCCGTGCTTCACGGTTGGGATGGTGTTCTTCGGCTTGCAAGCCTCCCCCTTTTTCCTCCAAACATAACGATGGTCATTATAGCCAAACAGTTCTATATTTGTTTCATCAGACCAATGGACATTTCTCCAAAAAGTACGATCTTTGTCCCCATGTGCAGTTGCAAACCGTAGTCTGGCTTTTTTATGGCGGTTTTGGAGCAGTGGCTTCGGCCTTTCTGAGCGGCCTTTCAGGTTATGTCGATATAGGACTCGCTTTACTGTGGATATAGATACTTTTGTACTTGTTTCCTCCAGCATCTTCACAAGGTCCTTTGCTGTTGTTCTGTGATTGATTTCCACTTTTCACACCAAAACCAAAGTACGTTCATCTCTAGGACACAGAACGCGTCTCCTTCCTGAGTGGTATGATGGCTGCGTGGTTCCATGGTGTTTATACTTGCATACTGTTTGTACAGATGAACGTGGTACCTTCAGGCGTTTGGAAATTGCTCCAAAGTATGCACCAGACTTGTGGAGGTCTTGGCTGATTTCTTTTGATTTTCCCATGATGTCAAGCAAAGAGACACTGAGTTTGAAGGTAGGCCTTGAAATACATCCACAGGCACACCTCCAATTGACTGAAATGATGTCAATTAGCCTATCAGAAGCTTCTAAAGCCATGACATAATTTTCTGGAATTTTCTAAGCTGTTTAAAGGCACAGTCAACTTAGTGTATGTAAACTTCTGACCCACTGGAATTGTGATACAGTGAATTATAAGTGAAATAATCTATCTGTAAACAATTATTGGAAAAATGACTTGTGTCATGCACAAAGTAGATGTCCTAACTGACTTGCCAAAACTATAGTTTGTTAACAAGAAATTTGTGGAGTGGTTGAAAAATGAGTTTTAATGACTCCAACCTAAGTTTATGTAAACTTCCGACTTCAACTGTATATTTGGCAGGAGGTTTGGAAGTGCAGCTCAGTTTCCACCTCATTTTGTTGGCAGTGTGCACAGTGTGCACCTATAGCGGCCTTTCTCAATAGCAAGGCTATGCTCACTGAGTCTGTACATAGTCAAAGCTTTCCTTAAGTTTGGGTCAGTCACAGTGGTCAGGTATTCTGCCACTGTGTACTCTCTGTTTAGGGCCAAATAGCATTCTAGTTTGCTCTTTTTTTGTTTGTTAATTATTTCCAATGTGCCAAGTAATTATCTTTTTGTTTTCTCATGATTTGGTTGGGTCTAATTGTGTTGCTGTCCTGGGGCTCTGTGTGGTCTGTTTGTGTTTGTGAAAAGAGCCCCAGGACCAGCTTGCTTAGGGGACTCTTCTCCAGGTTCATCTCTCTCTGTAGGTGATGGCTTTGGTATGGAAGGTTTAGGAATTGATTCCTTTTAGATGGTTGTAGAATTTAACGGCTCTTTTCTGTATTTTGATAATTAGCGGGTATCGGCCTATTTCTGCTCTGCATGCATTATTTGGTGTTTTACGTTGTACACTGAGGATATTTTTGCAGAATTCTGCATGCAGACTCTCAATTTGGTGTTTTTCCCATTTTGTGAATTCTTGGTTGCTGAGCGGACCCACTCCAGACCTCACAACCATAAAGGGAAATGTGTTCTATAATTGATTCAAGATCCTAATTGATATGTCAAATTAAATTTTTATTTTGATGGCATAGAATGCCCTTCTTGTCTTGTCTCTCAGATCATTCACAGCTTTGTAGAAGTTACCTGTGGCGCTGATGTTTAGGCCAAGGTATGTATAGTTTTTTGTGTGCTCTAGGGCAACGGTGTCTAGATGGAATTTGTATTTGTGGTCCTGGCAGCTGGACCTTTTTTGGAACACCATTATTTTGGGCTTACTGAGATTTACTGTCAGGGTCCAGGTCTGGCAGAATCTGTGCAGAAGATCTAGGTGCTGCTGTAGGCCCTCCTTGGTTGGGGACAGAAGCACCAGATCATCAGCAAACAGTAGATATTTGACTTCAGATTCTAGTAGGGTGAGGCCGGGTGCTGCAGACTGTTCTAGTGCCCTCGCCAATTTGTTGATATATATGTTGAAGAGGGTGGGGCTTAAGCTGCATCCCTGTCTCACCCCATGGCCCTGTGGGAAGAAATGTGTGTGTTTTTTGCCTTGGTTCCAAATATTTGAGAAGATACCAGAGCTAAGGATGATGTTAAAGAGTTTTAGTATAGCCAATTGGAATTTGTTGTCTGTATATTTGATCATTTCATTGAGGATGTCATCAACACCACAGGCCTTTGTGTTGGAGGGTTTTTATTTTGTCCTGTAGTTCATCTCTCTCTCTCTCTCTCTCTCTCTCTCTCTCTCTCTCTCTCTCTCTCTCTCTCTCTCTCTCTCTCTCTCTCTCTCTCACACACACAGACTTACACACACAGATGTAAATTGAGGTCTCGCCAAAGGCTTTGAAGGTGCTGTTTGAGATAAAGTTAACTGATGAATAGCAGTGATAGCGGAGGAGGACACACACACACTCACACACACACAGACACGCACACACACGTAGAGTGTGTGATAGCATAGGGACGAAGGGTCAGGGGTCAAGTAAGTGAGAGAGATTTTTAATATCACGGGATTGAATAGCTTGTGTACTCATTAGCTAGATCAATTGGGATTATTATGCCACGTTAGTCCTCTCTAGTGCAGCCCCTTATAGTGACTAGTGGGTGTTGGGCTCCTAGAGGGGTGGGGGGGTATTGGGGGGGTGAAGAGGGGAGTGAGGGGGAGCAGAGAGATATAGTTCTGCTCCCCATCTTGTTGCAGCTTCAACACCATGGCTTCAGTTTGTGTGGTGTGTGGTCTTCACAGCTGCTGTCCTTTCCTCTTTCCTCTGTCTCCATTACCGGGTTTCGCCTCTCCTGCTGTCCCCCGTCACTCGCCTCAAATGTTCCCTCTCCCCAGCCCAGCTGTCCCCTTCTCTCACAGGCTTCTGTGCCTTTCTGTCCTCTGCCTCTCGTTGTCCCTCTTTCCGTTCCCTCCTGTCTCTCTCCATACGCTCTCTCTGTCTCTCTTCTATCTTTCTCTTTTCCATGTGTCTTCCTGCGCCGTCTCTCTTTCTGAAAAGAGAGGGAGAGGTAGAGAGCGAGAGAGGGAGAAAAATAAAGAGCAATGGAGAGGGAGAGTGGACTGTACTGCTGGGATTTAATGAAGCTAATGGGCAGAGTAAACACACCATTGACCTAAAGTGATTTACTGGACAGATTTGTGTGCATTCGTGTGTGCGTGTGTGTGTGTGTGTGTGTGTGTGTGTGTGTGTGTGTGTGGTGTGTGTGTGTGTGTGTGTGTGTGTGTGTGTGTGTGTGTGTGTGTGTGTTTAATGGTGGACGCTTGTTAGGTCTTAGCTCTGTCTCATAAATCCAGTTATAATAGGGAGTTGTGTGTCTGAGTGATTTGCAACCTGCTTCCTTCAATTGTTCTGGCCAACACTGGGACTC
>NC_042974.1:45686656-45705788 GCF_901001165.1 Salmo trutta | reverse complement strand
TCTCATTCCACCCCTCTCTCTCTCTCTCTCTCTCTCTCTCTCTACATGTATGTCTGTGTGTTAAGTCTCCATTCCACTCTCTCTCTCTACATGTATGTCTGTCATTGGCCGAACTTCAGCCTAAAGATACATAAGCAAGCAACAACACACACAAACACCAACTCCCCCACAAAAAACACCCACCCACAAACATGTATACAACACACACACGCACAGTGTGATTAACGACTGAACTTTGAACTGGTGGTTTGCCAACATCACACTATTACTTTCCTCAGAAGGAGGCAGGGGCTGTGAATGATCTGCTGTCAAATAGCAGATAAGCATACAACATACGCATGCACACTCACATGTGCGCACATACGCATACACACACTTCTGATAAACAGACCCTGATGAATCCACACACAGCACATGCATGAGAACCCGTGTTTATCCATCTGTGTGTGGCCATAATGGTTGGCTCATGTGACACAGCTTCTTTATGAAGAGCAGACTTAAACATACAGAATCGTACTGAGAAACAGAGCAACAGACAGATACAAGGAGATAAGAAGAGAGAGAGCGAGAAGAGACAATGAGATAGAGAAAGAAAGAAAGAAAGAAAGAAAGAAAGAAAGAAAGAAAGAAAGAAAGAGAGAAAGAAAGAAAGAGAGAAAAAGAGAGAAAGGGAGAGCGATAATAGGGGGAACATAAATTATTTTTTGTCCTCTGTTTCCTCGAGTAATGATGAGGAACTCAAGGTTGCCATGAGAGCCGCTGCGGAGGGGAATAACAAGGCCACTAATACAGAGCCTTCCCTCCAATTTAATAGGACAGGATGATTAGGATACAACGAGGAGAGGAGGAGAGACTGATAGATAGATGAGAGCAGGGAAGTGCTGAACACTCTCCACGCTCAGATTAGAGAGGAAGGTCTTTCGTCCCAGTAAGGAACTGAAGCAGTATTCATGTTCTCTCTCGTCGGCTCTCTCAGTAAAATATGTCACCAGTCTCACTGGGCTTGAGAATCGTCTCATTGAACAAACACGCACGCACGCACGCACGCACGCACGCACGCACTCACACACACACACACACACACACACACACACACACACACACACACACACACACACACACACACACACACACACGCACACACACACACACACACACACACGTCTCAAGCCTGTGTGCTTACCTATCTGTGTGTGGTCATAATGGTTGGCTCATGTGACGTGTGTTCTCTTTGGTTCTTTTCACTCATTATCTTTATGAAGAGTACACAGCGTCGCAAACGTATATACTTTATGGTGGACTGATGCCATCTTAATTCTAGACAGAGATATACAGTACACTGAGTATACCAAACATTAGGAACACCTTCCTAATATTGAGTTCCCCCCCTTTGGGTGGAGGACCATTCTTGATACACACGGGAAACTGTTGAGTGTGAAAAACTCAGCAGCGTTGCAGTTCTTGACACAAACCTGGCACCTACTACCACACACTGTTCAAAGGGACTTACATTTTCTGTCTTGCCCATTCACCCTCTCAATGGCACACATACACAATCCATGTATCAATTGTCTCAAGGTTTGAAAATCTTTTTTTAACCTGTCTCCTCACCTTTACACTGATGGAGTGGATTTAACAGGTGACATCAATAAGGGATCATGGCTTTCACCTGGATTCACCTGGTCAGTCCATGTCATGGAAAGAGCAGGTGTTCTTAATGTTCTGTATACTCAGTGTACAGCACATGTACATAACACATACAGTATCATACTTATACTGAGAAACAGACAGATAAAAGGAAGATAAGAGGAGAACAAGCGTGAGTAAGATAACAAGAGAAGGGATGATCCAAAGAGAGAAATATAGACAACGAGATTAAGAAGGAAATATATATAGAGAGAAAGAGAGTGATAATAATCTTGTTTTTTGTCCTCTGTTCCTTCGCTAGTCTAAGATGTAGTAATGATGAGGAACTCAAGGTTGCTATGAGAGCCACTGCTGAGGGAAAATAACAAGGCCACTAATACACAGCCGACCCTCCAATTTAATAGGGTAGAATAGGCAGAGGCGATGAGGAGAGATGGATGGATGAGCAAAGTGCTGAACACTCCAGACAAACATTTCGTCCTGGCAAGGAACTAATCGACTTTCTCTGTTTATGTCTACCTCTCTTTGTCCTTCTCTGCCTTTTCCTCTGTTCTTCGCTCCCTCACACACACACACACACACACACACACACACACACACACACACACACACACACACACACACACACACACACACACACACACACACACACACACACACAGTCCCATCGTATCAGTGACAGTGGTCTATAAACGGACTAAGTCTCGTGAGTCATCCATTATTCTGTGAGAGAAACTCAAGAGTTTCAAACATCTCTGTCTCTCTCTCTTCTCCCTCCCTCTTCTCTCTCGGTTCTTTCTCTCTCCCTCTGTCTCTCTGTGGACTGGGTAACAACTCCTGGCTGTGATGATCCAGGCATGTGTGAGGGAGGTAAAGCGAGGCTCAGGAGGATATGACAGAGGAGAGGAGACATTTTGTCTTGGTGGTTCACTGCTCCGAGGCTTTAAGTCTCTGTTCAGGGGCTCAGAGCTTCAGGGTCTCTGTGTGGGCTGTCCCTTGCCTCTGTCTGAACCCTGAAGACTTTCACAATGTTCCGTCTTTTCAGAACAGAGTTATGTTGAGGAATTCTAATTTTCATAAGTTCCCCTCATCTCCAAATCAGAGTTTGTCGGAAGTTTTAATTTCTTAGTAGTAGTCTAAAGTACACTATATAATCTTCTTTCCCTGTACCAGACAGTTACCTCATAACCATAGACATATAATGTGGATATCAGTTATATTAAGTGCATTCCTATTTCTGACCCGTCATCTATTTCTGCATATAGCCTACAGTACAACCAGCCTACTACAACATCCCCACCCCACTCAAAACAACATGACATCAGCTAGTCTATCACAACACAGCGAAGCTAGCATCATTAGCCTCCGGAAGCTAATCAAATCAAATTGTATTAGTCACATGCACCGAATACAACAGGTGTAGACCTTACAGTAAAATGCTTACTTACGAGCCCCTAACCGACAGCACAGTTTAAAAAAAATACAGATAAGAATAAGAGATAAAAGTAACAAGTAATTAAAGAGGAGCCGTAAAAAATAACAGGGGGGTGCCGGTACAGAGTCAATGTGCGGGGGCATCGGTTGGTTGAGGTAGTATGTACATGTAGGTAGAGTTAATTAAAGTGATTATGCATAGATGATAAACAGAGAGTGGCAGTAGTGTGGAAGGGGGGGGGGCAATGTGAGTAGTCTCGGTAGCCATTTGACTAGATGTTCAGGAGTCTTATGGCTTGGGGGGTAGAAGCTGTTTAGAAGCCTCTTGGACCTAGACTTGGCGCTCCGGTACCGCTTGCTGTGCGGTAGCAGAGAGAACAGTCTATGACTAGGGTGGCTGGAGTTTTTGACAATTTTCAGGGCCTTCCTCTGACACAGCCTGGTATAGAGGCCCTGGATGGCAGGAAGCTTGGCCCCAGTGATGTACTAATGCTAATTAGCACTGAATTACTAACTAACTCAGCTATGCACATCTTAAATAAATGACCCTTTAATTAAAGTCTTAAAGAGCAGAACATGTTTAAGCTTTTCTTAGGAGCTCCTGAGTTGGCGGAAATCTGTCTGGGCTAGCTGCTTACATACAATAGGTTACCGAATCAAACCGATATTTAATATTGGATCTCTGGGTTATATACTAAATAGGAAAAAGGTTAAATCCATTTGAATTGAATCACTTTTTGAAAGTTTACCTATTTTGCATACCCCACCATACCATGAGACACCCTTTATCACTGGAAATGCTAAATGTTTGAGATTCAAATCATTTAAAGCTTACAAACAGGGTTGTCAAACAGTTTTATAATTTCTTGAAAAAAATGCTTTTACATTTTTACAAAAATATTTTTTTACCTTAAACTACATTTTTTTCTCCAAATGTGCGTATGTTGTATCTTAGACCCTATTTTACATAATCAGAGGTTTTGAATACAGGGTGGGTGTCATATTTTGGCTGATAAATGTAATTGAAATGTCAAAATTCAAATAGTTCCATAAATATGATTGGAGGTCCATACATCAGAGAATGCTGACTTGAATGGGAATATAGGTTGTTTTAAATTATACTGTCAATCCTCCATAGGAAACCTATTGAAATCATAGAAATATAGATAATAGAATAGACATGGCCATTTAAGTTGACATTTGACGGTGGGTGGAGCAGTGGCCATCTTTGTGGTTGTAATTAGACGGTAACATTTCAATTAAATTTACATTTCAATGGTGTACCAGCCAAATTGCGGTGGTCTGAATTGAAAGGATAGGTCCCTATGATTGAAATGACACCCACCCTGTATTCAAGAGCATGTTGTGTCTTAACCGATGGCAGGCATAACACAACATGACAGATGATGTAAAGTGGGGTCTAAACTACAACAAATGCAAATATGAAAAAGTTGACATTTTTTGATAATTTACTTTAAAAAGGTTAAATGTCAATTTGCCCATTTTTTTTTTGTTGAAATTATCAAATCGTTTGACGACCCTATTTGTAAACCTTTATATGATATCAAATTCAACTGTTTATATTTTCCAGTGATGAAGACATGGATGTCTCGTGGTATGGTGGGGTATGCAAAATGGGTCAACTTTGAGCTCCTCTTTCTCCTGAATGTTTTGGCACTTAGCAAAAGAGTGCCATCTGCACTGCTATTGTAGTTATTAGTTAATCTGACTATTCTCTCATTGATTTAATTGACTTATTTCAGCAATTTGAGTTTTCAGTATAGTTGTCTAATGTTGGTGGAGCAGATCATTCTGTTTTAAGGTTATTCCTGAATCACTATGATAAATAATCGTTTTTCTTCAGTGTATTTTTAACAGAGCTGCGATTTACTTTGAAGTACAAAGTGTAGGAATAGGCCTACAGGTGAAATCAGTCATTGATACAGACATGGTGGTGCAGCAGGAAGAACCAAGAGGTTGTGAATTCAACTCCCAGGTGAAGACATGTTAAATAATAATTACAGTATGAATAAAGATACACAATGTAATCAAGTATGTCAAATATGTAAGTTGATGAATTGTTCAGCAGTCTTATGGCTTGTGGGTAGAAGCTGTTTAGAAGCCTCTTGGACCTAGACTTGGCGCTCTGGTACTGCTTCCGTGCGGTAGCAGAGAGAACAGTCTATGACTTGGGTGACTGGAGTCTTTGACAATTTTTTGGGCTTTCCTCTGACACCGCCTAGTATATAGGTCTTGGATGGCAGGAAGCTTGGCCCCAGTGATGTACTGGGCCATACGCACTACCCTCTGTAGTGCCTTGCGGTCAGAGGCTGAGCAGTTGCCATACCAGGTGGTGATGCAATCAGTCAGGATGCTCTCGATGGGGCAGCTGTAGAACTTTTTGAGAATCTGAGGACCTATGCCAAATCTTTTCAGTCTCCTGAGGGGGAAAAGGTGTTGTCGTGGCCTCTTCACGACTGTCTTGGTGTGTTTGGACCATGATAGTTCGTTGGTGATGTGGACACCAAGGAACTTGAAACACTCGACCCGCTCCACTACAGCCCTGTCGATGTTAATGGGGGCCTGTTCTACAGGGAACTAGACAAAGGTTCTCCAGAGAACATTCCCTTGGGACCATCACGCAACGTTCTAAGAACTAATACAATTAAAGTCTTGAGAACATCCTAAAAAAGGTCCTGACATGGCCCGCAGTGACATCCTGGGAACTTACAGGGAACCAGACAAAACTGGGACCTGTACTGAACGTCCTCTTATGGTCCCGAGGTTAACGTCATGTTTTAATATTAATAGAATGTTCTCAGAATGTCAGTGGGATAACTTCTTGGCAAATTGGCAAAACCCTTAAAGGGACTGAATGGGAATGTCGCATCATTTCCTTAGGACATCCCCTGTTTGCTGGCTTAATACAATCATGTAGTATGACATTCCAGGACGCACGCGCACACACACACACACACATCCCTCAGCCTACACAATGGACAGGATGTGTGAACGCATCATCATTCACTGTCCCCGAGCGTACATAAGAGAGGCGAGAATGACATGGACTGAAGAGAGGGATGATTACATGGTGAAAGAGAATGGCCCGAGAAGATCCACAGGGACTATAGAAACTCCGATAAAATGGCAGAGGATATATCACTTCAGTTTTCTGTTAAACAGAAACATCACATCTACTCAGGACAGGAATATTGCAACATACATTTTTATAAAACCCATATCAAAGAAATGTTTAATTTAACAGAACATTACAACAAACATTAGATTTTATGGCAGCATCAGAAGGAGCCTGGGTATGTGGGTAATGAATGATTTAAACAAGCAGCTTCTCTTTCTCTGTAGGAAAGGTGCCAGAGATGTCACTCTTAATCATCTACTGTCAGATCATATGCCAAAATGTTTAGAGAAGAACTGAGGGTGAGAGACAGAGGGACAAAGAGACTGGGAGGCAGAAGGAGTTGGAAAAATAGAGAGAGAGAGAGAGAGAGACAGCGGGAGGGAGAGCGAGATGGAAATAAAGAGAGAGAGGGGAAGGGGGGAAAAAGAGAGATAGTAGAGATAGCAAGCAGAGTCAGTGAAAATGAGGAGAACGGAAGAGAGGAAACAATTAAATCATCAGAACTAATGGTCTGCACACAAGCACGCACGCACACACAGACAGACAAACACCCGCGCGCACACAAACAAACGCACAGGCCCATATACATGCACACACATACGTTGATGAGGATAATGGGGAAATGTGTGTGATGTGAATGACTAATCCTGTCCATTGATCTCTCCATAGAGGTGGACACATGTCATTTACATATAATAACCACAGCTCAATGACCTGGAGGTTACAGACCAGCACAGACCGCACTGTGTGTGTCATATACACTGAGTATACAAAACATGCTCTTTCCATGACATGATGCCACTTGTTAAATCCACTTCAATCAGTGTAGATGAAGGGCAGGAGACAGGTTAAAGAAGGATTTTTAAACCTTGAGACATGGATTGTGTATGTGTGCCATTCAGAGGGGGAAAATACAAGACTAAATATTGAAGTGCTTTTGAACTGGGTATGGAAGAAGGTGCCGGGTGCACCAGTTTGTGTAACGAACTGCAACGCTGCTGGATTTTTCACGCTCAACAGTTTCCATGTGTATCCACCACCCAAAGGTCATCCAGCCAACTTGACAACTGTGGAAAGCATTGTAGTCAACATGGGCCAGAATCCCTGTGGAACGCTTTCAACACCTTGTAGAGTCCATGCCCAAACAAATTGAGGCTGTTCTGAGGGCAAAAGGGGGGGGGGGGGTGCAACTCAATATTTGGAAGGTGTTCCTAATATTTGGTATACTCAGTGTATATTCTGCAGCACACATACACAACTGTGTATATTGAGTTACTGGTAGTGAATCATACTCTTAGGACATGAGAGAAGGCACTTCAGAGACTTGGAAGAGAGACAGAGTGAACCTCATCTCAGACAATTCTCACCACTGGCTCACTGGCAGCACTTACGGAGGCTTGGCCTCAAACACACGAACAAACGCGAACAAACGCGAACAAACACAAGGCATGAGATTACACAGTTGCTAGTCCTCCCGGGTAGCCATCCTTCCAAATCCATCTCGTTAACCCTCATGTGCCTCTGCTCAATTCTGTCCTATAAATGTGTTTATTAATGCATGTAGACACACACAACCTGCTTTGCCTGTGTATGAATATCTATCACTGAAGAGCTTATACAATATCATTGTGCAGAATATGTATCTGAGATGAGCTCACCATACTGTATTTCTCAGCATGGCAGAGAAACAGAAGACAAGCTGACACAAGAGTTCAACCTTACAGCGCTCTAAAATATCTCTGATTCCTGTAAAGACAGAGACACACAGGATTACACGCCATACCAAATACAGAGCCATATCTGTAACAGACTACTCTGAAGAATATGGAGACAACTAACACAAGCACGCGCACACACACACAGACAGTTTTCCCTTGGGACCCAAAAGGGCGTGCATTTTAGTTTTTGTCCTAGCACTACACACCTGTTCCCACTAATTAAAGATGTATGGGTTTATATGTAGATAGAGTGCAGTCATTGACCCCTCACTGTATTCCCCAAATCTTCCCAAACCCACACAAACACAGGCAGGATAGGGTGTATCCTATATCACTGAAATAATCTGATCACACAGGAAGAGTGTGGTGTCTACTGTCGAGGTATGGTTTCCTGTCTCTGTCAACATACGGTGTCTTCTAGGGAGAAAGATGCAAGGCTGAACACATGCAGATATAGGCTGTGAAGACAAATTGGTCAGAGAACAGAGGATGCAGACCAGATGAAATGTTAGAATGTGAACTATGCACAGTAACAATAATCATCAGAGGTTGCTGTCAACCACAACAACACAGGACTCCAGTTCCAGTTCTAACCAGAGCCATATACACTGAACAAAAATATAAACGCAACATGTAAAGTGGTGGTCCCATGTTTCATGAGCTGAAATAAAAGATCCCAGACATTTTCCATATGCACAAAAAGCTTATTTCTCTTAAATGTTTGCACAAATTTGTTTGCATCCCTGTTACTGAGCATTTCTCCTTTGACAAGATAATATATCCAACTGACAGGTGTGGCATATCAAGAAGCTGAGTAAACAGCACGATCATTACAAAGGTGCACCTTGTGCTGGGGACAATAAAAGGCCACTTTAAAATGTGCAGTTTTGTCACACAACACAATACCACAGATGTCTCAAGATTTGATGGTGTGCAATGATGGAATCTCCAGCAGAGCTGTGCCAGAGAATTTTATGTTAATTTCTCTACCATACGTTGCCTCCAATGTCGTTTTAAAGAATTTGGCAGTACTTCCAACCTGCATCACAACCCCAGACCACGTGTAACCACGCCAGCCCAGGACCTCTACATCCGGCTTCTTCACCTGTGGGATCGTCTGAGACCAGCCACCCAGACAGCTGATGAAACTGTGGGTTTGTACAACCAAAGAATTTCAGCACAAACTGTTAGAAACCGTCTCAGGGAAACTCATCTGAGTACTCGTCATCCTAACCAGGGTCTTGACCTGGCTGCAGTTCGGCGTCGTAACCACAGCCAGCCCAGGACCTCCACATCCGGCTTCTTCACCTGCGGGACCATCTGAGGGGGGAGGAGGAAAGCCCTTTTGTGGGGAAAATCAAATTCTGATTGCTTGGGCTTGGCTCCTCAGTGGGTGGGCCTGGCTGCGAAGTGAGTGGGTCTCTGCCCTCCAAGGCCCACCCTTTGCTGCACCCCAGCACAGTCGTGTGAAATCCATAGATTAGGGCCTAATGAATTTATTTCAATTGACTGATTTCCTTCTATGAACTGTAACTCAGTAGAATCTTTGAAACTGTTGCGTTTATATTTTTGCTTAGTATATTTAGAGCCTAAATATACACACATGTCCTAAATATATGGCTTTGGTAAGAACCGGCATGGGATGACCCTGTCTGAGGACCAAAGTGAGAAGTACAAGACTACGAGACAATGTGAGTGGGATATAGACATTGCCCATAAGACACTGATATAAGATCAGTGTTTTGTTTCTCCCTAATGGCTATGGTTAGGGTTTTGGAGAAGGTAAGCTGATCCTAGATCTGCGACCGTTAGTAAAATTATAGCGACAGTACACACTACATGAGACAGCAGCGATCATTAGCATTTGCTCAGCAAAACCACAGTCTCACAGTTAGCTTGTAAACTAGTGTAGGTCTGAGAGAGAGGAAAAATACTGTGTTTTTGAGTGAGAGAGAACTAGAGACATCGCTGTAGTCTCGGAAATCGCAGACCTACAGCAACAGCACTAGGTTTGAGAATCATGTCAGATTTTCTTGGCCAATTCAGGGAGGGCGCTCCTCAGACAGAAAAATCGGCCAACAAATCATGTGTTTGGGTAGGCGGGCTTAAAAATAATCTCCTGGGAAACGTGACAGAGGTGGACACACAATGCGGACGCAGATAGCTAGGATAATGTTAGCCACTAACGTCATGGTGCATGCAAACTACTTTACTCACTTAAAATACTCTCATTGAAAATATCCTTTGTGAGCTCCATCTAGCTAGCTTGAGGAAATGCTTACGGCAGGGCTCTGGACGGTTTTCCGGCGCCCAACTCCGCCCTTTCCTCTCTGCCAAACTGACGTTGGTTCAAGTACAGACGTGTATGCTGGAACATTGGTACATTGAGGGAGGCAAGTCTGTCTGAAACCACATTTCCACAGAAACAGCTCCTAAAGTAGGCATGCAGCGAGGTACAGGAAACAGCCTCTGTGTGTGTGTGCTTGTGTGTGTGTTTCTGAGAAAAAAAATACTTCACAATATCAGGATTGCTAATTGCACTCTCTCTCATCTGCTTGTCATCTTCTTCCCCCTCTCTTTCTGTCTCTCATCCAATCGTACCCTCTTTTCCTCCTCTTCCTCAACCCTCTCATCTGCATCTCATTCTTCCCCTACTCCTCTTCTCTCTCTGTCTGCTTCTCATCCATCCCTACTAAAAGCTCTCCTAATTGCATCAGTGTGTCAGAATAGGAACAGGAAATGGGAGACCAGTATGTACTGATTTGTCACTGCTGGTCTGCTCCCTGAATAAGCAATTGCTAATAGTTAGCAATGATAAAGGGCTGTCTGAATGGTGCTAAGCTACTGGAATTGCTAAGGCACTAGTTAGAGGAAAGGATGTCGTCTCATTGAACTGGAAGGGAAGAATGGAGAGAGAAAGATGGGAGAAACAGAGAGAGAGAGGGAGAGAGAGAGAGAGAGGAGCGAGAGAGAGAGAATAGACGACAAACAAAAGAGTGAGAGAGTCTTAATGACAGAGAGAAAGAAAAAGAGAGAGATGGTGTGAGAGAGGAAGCAAAAAGTGAGTGTGTGTCAAAGTACTTGTTGTGGTAGCTAGATAAGGACGCAGGTGTCAGTTGGAAGTCAAGGTATTTCCTCACAAGTATAAGTTGGTTTGCTTTTCTCTCCTCTGAATCACTTGAGTCATTATTTATGTTCGAGTCCAGAGGTGCATTCCAAACAGCACCCTATTTCCTTTATAGTGTGATACTTTTACCCCTTTTTCTCCCCAATTTCATCATATCCAATTGGTAGTTACAGTCTTGTCCCATCGCTGCAACTCCCGTACGGACTTAGGAGAGGCGAAGGTCAAGAGCCATGTGTCCTCCAAAACACAACTCCGCCAAGCAGCATTGCTTCTTGACACACTGCTCGCTTAACCCGGAAGTCAGCCGCACCATTATGTTGGAGGAAACACCGTACACCTAGCGACCGTGTCAGCGTGCATTCACCCCGCCTGCCACAGGAGTCGCTAGAGCGCGATGGGACAAGGACATTCCAGCCGGACAAACCCTCCACTAACTTGGACGACGCTGGGCCAATTGTGCGTCGTCTCATGCGTCTCCCGGCTGCAACACAGCCCGGTATCGAACCAGGATCTGTAGTGACGCAGCCAGCACTACGATGCGGTGCCTTAGACCGCTGCGCCACTCGGGAGGCCCTATAGTCCAGTACTTTCGACAGGAGCCTTATGGGAATAGGGTGCCATTTGGGAAGCAGAGCAGAGCTTGAAAGAACAGATAATTACTTCAGTCCTGTTCACCATAATTAACTGTGTTGACTGGCTGGGCCTACAGCTCCCCTGTGATGTAACACACACACACGCACATAGACACACACACAGACACACACACAGACATAGACACAGACATAGACACAGACACAGACATAGACACAGACAGAAAGGAGAGTTCAGAACAACAGAGACCACAGTAGAGCAGAGCACAGCCCTTGATTGTTAATGGCAAACACTAACAAAACAGGACTGGGCAAACACTAACAAAACACTGTACTTTCTAGAGTGCCTCGAGAAAGTATTCACACCCCTTGACTTTTTCCACATTTTGTTGTGTTACAGCCTGAATTTAGAAAGGATTACATTTTGATGTTTTGTCACTGGCCTACACACAATACCCCATAACGTCAAAGTGGAATTAGGTTTTCTTTTTTTTTTGTCAATAAATATTCAAACTCTTTGATATGGCAAGCCTAAATGAGTTCAGGAGTAAAAATGTGCTTAACAAGTCAGATAATAAGATGCAATAATAGTGTTTCATTTTTAGTGTTTGATTTTTGAATGACTACCTCATGTCTGTACCCAACACATACCATTTTCTGTAAGGTCCCTCGGTCAAACAGTGAATTTCAAACTCAGACTCAACCACAAAGACCAGGGAGGTTTTCCAATAGCTTGCAAAGAAGGGCACCTATTGTAGATGGGTAAAAATTTAAAATATCATGCTCCCTTTTAGCATGAAGTTATTAATTACACTTTGGATGATATATCAATACACCCAGTCACTACAAAGATACAGACGCTCTTCCTAACTCAGTTGCCAGAGAAGAAGAAAACCGCTCAGGGATTGGCATATGGTGACTTTAAAACAGTTACAGAGTTGAATGGCTGTGACAGGAGAAAACTGAGGATGGATCAACAACATTGTAGTTACTTCACAATACTAACCTAATTGACAGAGTGAAAAGAAAGAAGCCTGTACAGAATAAGTGTTATGTTTGGTGCAAATCCAATACAACACATTACTGAGTACCACTCTCCATATTTTCAAGCATAGTTGTGGCTGCATCATGTTATGGGTATGCTTGTAATCATTAAAGACCGGGGAGTTTTTCAGGATAAAAAAACTAAATGGAGCTGGTTCAGTCTGTGTTCCACCAGACACACCTAAATCACAAGGCCAAATCTACACTGGAGTTGCTTACCAAGAAGACAGTGAATGTTCCTGAGTGGCCGAATTACAGTTTTCACTTAAATCTAAGGCAAGACCTGAAAATGGTTGTCTAGCAATGATCACCAACAAATTTGTCAGAGCTTGAAGAATTTTGAAAAGAATAATGGGCAAATGTTGCACAATCCAGGTGCGGAAAGCTCTTAGAGACTTACCCAGAAAAACTCTCAGATGTAATTGCTGGCCAAAGGTTCTTCTACAAAGTATTGACTCAATATTGTAAATACTTTTGTAAATTAGATATTTCTGTATTTCATTTTGTTTTTTTGCAACAAAAAAAAATCATAACAAATGTTGTAATTATGGGGTTTTGTGTGTAGATGGGTGAGAAAGAAAATCTGTTTAATCAATTTTGAATTCAGGCTGTAACACAACAAAATATGGAATAAGTACTTTATGAAGGCACTATAGGTGTATAATGTCAGAAAAACACTTGTTATTTGTTCATCTCAACAACACAAACTGAAAGAAAGCCTCTCTGTGTGTGGGCATGATGAGCGTCTTCAAACGGATGTCTGAAGGCGATATCAAACAGAGATACAGTGTGTCCTGCACAACCAGGATGCTTCCTTCCCAACTAGGAACAGGGATGAGTCCATAAAGGAAGACAGGGACTGACTGCCAAACCCATTCAAATTCCCTGTTCCCTCTCTCCCCAACAGGTTTTAAGCTCCCGTACTGACACGTGACTACTAAGCTCTTTCTTCCCCTCTCTTCCATCCCGCTTAGAGATTTACACAAATCTCTGTCATTTGGTGCATCAGTCAATGATGTGATCTGCTACGCTGTGGATTTAGAGGAGAATCACTCCTATTGCTCTCGTGTGTGTGTGTGTGTGTGTGTGTGTGTGTGTGTGTGTGTGTGTGTGTGTGTGTGTGTGTGTGTGTGTGTGTGTGTGTGTGTGTGTGTGTGTGTGTGTGTGTGTGTGTGTGTGTGTGTGTGTGTGTTTTAGGGATGTTTGGGTCCAAAATCAGATAGGGAAATTATATGATTTGCACCTGTCTATCTATTAGCCTACCGAGGGTATATTCATGAACAGCAGTGTGTGTACATGTGACCGCTACTTATAGCAAGTCACCCTCCAGAGTGGGTAATAAAGAAAACATAACCAGAGCATCAGAAGAGACAGAGTGAGAGAGAGACAGACAGAGAGAGGTAACAAATGGGACAAACACCTAATTGAGAATTCTGCAAAAATATCGTAAAACACCAAATAATGCATGCAGAGCAGAATTAGGCCGATACCCGCTAATTATCAAAATCCAGAAAAGAGCTGTTAAATTCTACAACCACCTAAAAGGAAGCGATTCACAAACCTTCCATAACAAAGCCATCATATACATAGAAAATAACTTGTAGAAGAGCCCCCTAAGCAAGCTGGTCCTGGGGCTCTGTTCACAAACAGACCCCACAAAGCCCCAGGACAGCAACATAATTAGACCCAACCAAATCATGAGAAAACAAAAAGATTACTTGACACATTGGAAATAATTTATAAAACAACAGAGCAAACTAGAATGCTATTTGACCCTAAACAGAGAGTACACAGTGGCAGAATATCTGACCACTGTGAATGACCCAAAATTAAGGAAATCATTGACTATGTAGACTCATTGAGCATAGTCTTGCTATTGAGAAGGGCTGCCGAAGGCAGAACTGGCTCTCAACAGAAGACAGGCTATGTGCACACTGCCCACAGAATGAGGTGGAAACTGAGATGCACTTCATAACTTCCTGTATGACCATATCAGATTACACAGACCCACAAAGAATAAAATAATGTATCAAATTTTGATAAACTCCCATATCTATTGGGTGAAATACCAATGTGCAATCACAGCAACAAGATTTGTGACCTGTTGCCAGAAGAATAGGGCAACCAGTGAAGAACAAACACCATTGTAAATACAACCTATATTTATGTTTATTTATTTGCACATCATTACAAAACTGTATATAGACATAATATGACACATGAAATGTCTTTATTCTTTTGGAACTTTTGTGAGTGTAATGTTTACTGTTAATTTTTTATTGTTTATTTCACTTTTGTTTATTATCTATTTCACTTGCTTTGGCAATGTTAACATATGTTTCCCATGCCAATAAATCCCCTTACGTTGAATTCATAACGAGAGAGGGAAAAGAGTCAATGAAAGACCACGTGATTGTGGATCTGGGAGTAGAGAGACACCATGTGGGGTTATTGAGTTCCCCTACCAGACCATAGTCTGCTGAACGAAACACACACACACACACACACACACACACACACACACACACACACACACACACACACACACACACACACACACACACACACACACACACACACACACACACACACTTTCCCTGTCCCGCTTTCTCTTCATTCCTCTTGTAACGTCTGTCACTCTTTCAGTCAGTTCTACACTCATTTAGGAGTACGATAGAGTCTCATTCAGAAGTCAATGCATAGGAGAGTAACCCTGGCTCTCAAACTCCAAGTGCTGAGATCCAAACCAGAACATTTACATTTCTTTTAATTCCCTTCCATTCATTTCAGAGCACAACCCTAGTCGTTATCCAGGAGGGACTTGGCTCTGGCCCACCAGCGGGTCTGACCTGCTATTTGGATTTACTGGTTTAGAGTGGCAGAGAAAGAGAGAGAGGTGGGAAATTGGATCATCCTTTCATACTGTGATGGTGGCAGATTCTCCCCTCACATGCACTCACACACACGCATGCCCCCCCCCCCAATACACATACATGTGCATGTACCCCAATAAACACACAAACACATATAGAAGACAGATATATCAAGAAGTCTGCTAGATGCCCTCAATCTCACAAAAATGATCAAGGAACCTACCAGGTACAACCCTAAATCCGTAACCATGGGCACCCTCTTAGATATCATCCTGACCAACTTGCCCTCTAAATACACCTCTGCTGTCTTCAACCAGGATCTCAGCGATCACTACCTCATTGCCTGCGTGCGTAATGGGTCCGCGGTCAAATGACCACCGCTCATCACTGTCAAACGCTCCCTAAAACACTTCAGCGAGCAGGCCTTTCTAACCAACCTGGCCCGGGTATCCTGGAAGGATATTAACGTCATCCCGTCAGTAGAGGATGCCTGGTTGCTCTTAAATAAGCATGCCCCATTTAAAAAATGTAGAACTAAGAACAGATATAGCCCTTGGTTCAGGAACTAATATACTCAATCATTCAGGAAAGCTAAGGCTAGCTCTTTCAAACAGAAATATGCTTCCTGTAGCACTAATTCCAAAAAGTTTTGGGACACTGTAAAGTCCATGGAGAATAAGAGCACCTCCTCCCAGCTGCCCACTGCACTGAGGAAAGGAAACACTGTCACCACCGATAAATCTACGATAATCGACAATTACAATAAGCAATTTTCCACGGCTGGCCATGCTTTCAGCCAGGCACCCCTAACCCGGCCAACACCTCAGCACCCCCTGCAGCTACTTGTCCAAACCCCCGCGCTTCTCCTTCACCCAAATCCAAACAGCTGATGTTCTGAAAGAGCTGCAAAATTCTGGATCCCTACAAATCAGCTGGGCTAGTCAATCTGGACCCTCTCTTTCTAAAATTATCTGCCGAAATTGTTGCAACCCCTATTACTAGCCTACTCAACCTCTCTTTTGCATCGTCTGAGATCCCCAAAGATTGGAAAGCTGCCGCGGTCATCCCCCTCTTCAAAGGGGGAGACACCTTAGACCCAAACTGTTATAAACCTATATCCATCCTTCCTCTAAAATCTTCGAAAGCCAAGTTAATAAACAGATCACCGACCATTTTGAATCCCACCGTACCTTCTCCACTATGCAATCTGGTTTCCGAGCTGGTCATGGGTGCACCTCAGCCACACTCAAGGTCCTAAATTATATCATAACCGCCATCGATAAAAGACAGTACTGTGCAGCCGTCTTCATCGACCTGGCCAAGGTTTTCGACACTATCAATCACCGCATTCTTATCGGCAGACTCAATAGCCTTGGCTTCTCAAATGTCTGCCTCGCCTGGTTCACCAACTACTTCTCAGATAGAGTTCAGTGTGTCAAATCGGAGGGCCTATTGTCCGGCCCTCTGGCAGTCTTTATGGGGGTGCCACAGGGTTCAATTCTCGTACCGACTCTTCTCTCTGTATATATCAACAATGTCGCTCTTGCTGCTGGTGATTCTCTGATCCATCTCTACGCAGACGACACCATTCTGTATACATCTGGCCCTTCTTTGAACACTGTGCTAACAAACCTCCAAACGAGTTTCAACACCATGCAACACTCCTTCCATGGCCTCCAACTGCTTTTAAATGCTAGTAAAACTAAGTGCATGCTCTTCAACTGATTGCTGCCCGCACCCTCCCGCCTGCCTAGCATCACTACCCTGCACAGTTCTGACCTAGAATATGTGGACAACTACAAACACCTAGGTGTTTGGTTAGACTGTAAACTCTCCTTCCAGACTCACATTAAACATCTCCAATCCAAAATTAAATCTAGAATCGGCTTCCTATTTCGCAACAAAGCATCCTTCACTCATGCCGCCAAACATATCCTCGTAAAACTGACTATCCTAACGATCCTTGCCTTCGGCGATGTCATTTACAAAATAGCCTCCAACACTCTACTCAGCAAACTGGATGTAGTCTATCACAGTGCCATCCGTTTTATCACCAAAGCCCCATATACTACCCACCACTGTGACCTGTATGCTCTCGTTGGCTGGCCCTCACTACATATCTGTCGCCAAACCCACTGGCTCCAGGTCATCTATAAGTCTTTGCTTGGTAAAGCCCCGCCTTATCTCAGCTCACTGGTCACCCAAAGCAACTACCACCCGTAGCACACACTCCAGCAGGTATATTGCACAGGTCATCCCCAAAGCCAACACTTCCTTTGGCCTCCTCTCCTTCCAGTTCTCTGCTGCCAATGACTGGAACAAATTGCAAAAATCTCTGAAGCTGGAGTCTTATATCTCCCTCTCTAACTTTAAGCATCAGCTGTCAGAGCAGCTTACCGATCACTGTACCTGTACTCAGCCAATCTGTAAATAACACACCCGACTACCTCATCCCCATATTATTACTTACCCTCTTGCTCTTTTGCACCCCAGTGTCTCTACTTGCACATCATCATCTGCACATATATCACTGCAGTATTAATGCTAAATTGTAATTATTTTAGCCTCTATGGCCTGTTTATTGCCTACCTCCCTACTCTTCTACATTTGCACACACTGTACATAGATTTCTCTATCTTTCTTTTCTATTGTGTTATTGACTGTACGTTTGTTTATGTGTAGCTCTGTGTTGTTGTTTTTGTCACACTGCTTTGCTTTATCTTGGCCAGGTCGCAGTTGTAAATGAGAACTTGTTCTCAACTGGCCTACCTGGTTACATAAAGGTTAAATAAAAATAAATAAATAAAGGGGGCAACTCTGCAGAGAGTTGCAGAGACAGAAGTGATGAACACACACACACACACACACACACACACACACACACACACACACACACACACACACACACACACACACACACACACACACACACACACACACACACACACACACACACACACGCACCACCAGTAGAGTATTTTATCTCGCCGCCTCTTAAAACCTCTTCGCTATGGGGGCAGTATTTTCACGGCCAGATGAAAAACGTACCCAAATTAAAATGCCTATTACTCGGGCCCAGAAACTACAATATGCATAGTATTAGTAGATTTGGATAGAAAACACTCGGAAGTTTCTAAAACTGTTTGAATGATGTCTGTGAGTATAACAGAACTCATATGGCAGGCAAAAACCTGAGAAAAATCCAACCAGGAGGTGGAAAATCTGATAATTGTAGTTCTTCTTTTGAATCCTTATCAAAACTACAGTGTCTGTGGGGTCACGTTGCACTTCCTAAGGCTTCCATTGGCTGTCAACAGCCTTCAGAAAGTTCTTTCAGCCTTCTCCTGTTACTGGGCAGATAATAGTAGCTCAGTCAATCAGTGGACTGCCTATGGACAAAGGGCTTGGGTATGCGCGATCCCGCAAGCGCGCCGTTCCTTCTTTTTCTCCTGGAATGAATACGCTATTGTCCGGTTGGAATATTATCGCAATTTTACGTTAAAAATACCCTAAAGATTGATTGCAAACAACGTTTGACATGTTTCTACAAACGGTAATGG
>NC_042974.1:45614156-45681656 GCF_901001165.1 Salmo trutta | reverse complement strand
ATGATAAATGTTATTTTATTCCTTGTGTTAGAATTTTTTCTTTTTATTACAATTGTGTAACTCTACATCGTTGGGAAGGGCACATAAGCAACCATTTCACGGTAAAGTCTACACCCGCTGTATTCAGCGCATGTGACAAATAAAATTAGATTTGAAGTCAGAGGGAGTTCAGTTGACAGAGGTTAATTTATTAGAGACATCCTCACAGCTGGATCCAAGAGCAAATCTAGATCTAGAGCCCAAATGGGTGTCAATTATATTAGTGTTACTGTTTACACATGGATGCAATTAATTTAGCACCATACTGAGTAGAACTGTAAAGATGTTAGAGAGATCAAATCTAATTATATTTGTCACATGCTTCATTAACGACAAGTGTAGACTTGAAATGCTTACTCATGGGTCCTTTTCCAACAATGCAGAGTTAAGATTTTAAAAAATGAATAACAAATATAAATTATATTAGAGGGAGAGAGGTAGGGAGGGAGTGAGGGAGAAAGAAGGAGAGAGGTGCAGACGGAACAAGAAAAGGAGAGAGAGAAGGGGTGAGAAGGGGAGAGAAAGAGGAGAAGAGAGGGGGAAAGAAAGAGGAGAGAAGAGGAGAAGAGCTACACACTGATATCTATTGTGCTGACAAGACGATGATCAGAGATATGAGAGATAACATGCTCATACTCCCAAATACACTGCTCAAAAAAATAAAGGGAACACTTAAACAACACATCCTAGATCTGAATGAAATAAATAATCTTATTAAATACTTTTTTCTTTACATATTTGAATGTGCTGACAAAATCACAGAAAAATAATCAATGGAAATCCAATTTATCAACCCATGGAGGTCTGGATTTGGAGTCACACTCAAAATTAAAGTGGAAAACCACACTACAGGCTGATCCAACTTTGATGTAATGTCCTTAAAACAAGTCAAAATGAGGCTCAGTTGTGTGTGTGGCCTCCACGTGCCTGTATGACCTCCCTACAACGCCTGGGCATGCTCCTGATGAGGTGGCGGATGGTCTCCTGAGGGATCTCCTCCCAGACCTGGACTAAAGCATCCGCCAACTCCTGGACAGTCTGTGGTGCAACGTGGCGTTGGTGGATGGAGCGAGACATGATGTCCCAGATGTGCTCAATTGGATTCAGGTCTGGGGAACGGGCGGGCCAGTCCATAGCATCAATGCCTTCCTCTTGCAGGAACTGCTGACACACACCAGCCACATGAGGTCTAGCATTGTCTTGCATTAGGAGGAACCCAGGGCCAACCGCACCAGCATATGGTCTCAGAAGGGGTCTGAGGATCTCATCTCGGTACCTAATGGCAGTCAGGCTACCTCTGGCGAGCACATGGAGGGCTGTGCGGCCCCCCAAAGAAATGCCACCCCACACCATGACTGACCCACCGCCAAACCGGTCATGCTGGAGGATGTTGCAGGCAGCAGAACGTTCTCCACGGCGTCTCCAGACTCTGTCACGTCTGTCACGGGCTCAGTGTGAACCTGCTTTCATCTGTGAAGAGCACAGGGCGCCAGTGGCGAATTTGCCAATCTTGGTGTTCTCTGGCAAATGCCAAACGTCCTGCACGGTGTTGGGCTGTAAGCACAACCCCCACCTGTGGACGTCGGGCCCTCATACCACCCTCATGGAGTCTGTTTCTGACCTTTTGAGCAGACACATGCACATTTGTGGCCTGCTGGAGGTCATTTTGCAGGGCTCTGGCTATGCTTCTCCTGCTCCTCCTTGCACAAAGGCGGAGGTAGCGGTCCTGCTGCTGGGTTGTTGCCCTCCTACGGCCTCCTCCACGTCTCCTGATGTACTGGCCTGTCTCCTGGTAGCGCCTCCATGCTCTGAACACTACGCTGACAGACACAACAAACCTTCTTGCCACAGCTCGCATTGATGCACCATCCTGGATGAGCTGCACTACCAGAGCCACTTGTGTGGGTTGTAGACTCCGTCTCATGCCACCACTAGAGTGAAAGCACCACCAGCATTCAAAAGTGACCAAAACATCAGCCAGGAAGCATAGGAACTGAGAAGTGGTCTGTGGTCTCCACCTGCAGAACCACTCCTTTATTGGGGGTGTCTTGCTTATTGCCTATAATTTCCACCTGTTGTCTATTCCATTTGCACAACAGCATGCGAAATTTATTGTCAATCAGTGTTGCTTCCTAAGTGGACAGTTTGATTTCACAGAAGTGTGATTGACTTGGAGTTACATTGTGTTGTTTAAGTGTTCCCTTTATTTTTTTGAGCAGTATATTTAGAGGGGCTGAGAGGCTAAATCAGTTTTTTGGCAATAGACGATAAAAGTCTGTCTGTTTTATTGTATAAATATGGCATTATCTTATTTTTGTATACAGGTATCATATTATTGTATCAAGTTGATGATCAGTTGCTGGTGGACACCAGGCTGGCAATAGCCAATCAGAGTTGAGTACAGTGGCATCCATGTCACCAGCCTTTGTGGCGACAGCTTTACACAACACACGTTCCACATGACATGGTCAATTTGGCATCAACCAGCAGGCATGACGCTGTGTTTCTATGTTCACATTTAGGCTAGCTTAGGACATAGAGTGTGTCTATGTTTAGCGCACACACACAGACACACACACACACACACACACACACACACACACACACACACACACACACACACACACACACACACACACACACACACACACACACACACACACACACACACACACACACACACACACACACACACACACAGAGAAAATCTCCCACGTCTCGGGAGACTCACAGGGAGCTTAACCATGAGCCAATCAGAATAGGTCAGGCCACAGCTGTAGTGTGTGAGTACCACAAGAGGCTGCTGAGGGAAGGACAGCTTAGTCCTCACTCCCCCCTATCTGAGATACCTACAGCAGCCCTTATCCTCCACATACAACACCCGTTCTGCCAGTCAGTTTGTTACAGGTCCCCAAAGCACACACATCACTGGGTCGCTCCTCTTTTCAGTTTGCTGCAGCTAGTGACTGGAATGAGCTGCAAAAAAACTCAACAAAAATCTCTTCATTCAAAGACTCAATCTTGGACACTCTTACTGACACTTCACGTGATATTTTCTTGTCTATACATTCTTAAACTTTGTGCTGCTGTCTGTGCCGAATAATGTTTGTACCATGTTTTGTACTGCTATCATGTTGTGTTGCTGCCATGTTGTATTGTTGTCTTAGGTCTCTCTTTATGTAAGAGAAAGGGGGGATACCTAGTCATTTGTACAACTGAATGCATTCAACTGAAACGTGTCTTCCGCATTTAACACAACCCCTCTGAATCAGAGAGGTGCGGGGGACTTAATTGACATCCACGTATTCGGCCCCCAGGGAACAGCGGGTTAACTGCCTTGCTCAGGGGCAGAACGACATATTTTTACCTTGTCAGCTCAGGGATTCGATCCAGCAACCTTTCGGTTACTGGCCCAACATTCTAACCACAAGGCTATATGTATCGTAGTGTTGTGGTGGCTCTCTTGTCGTGATGTCTGTTTTGTCCTACCATTTTTTTTTTGCCTTTTGGTAGGCCGTCATTGTAAATAATAGTTTGTTTTTAACTGACTTGCCTAGTTAAATAAAGGTTAAATAAAAATAATGGCTAGAATGGAGTTAATGGAATGGTATCAAACACATGGAAAACCAGGTGTTTAAAGAGTTCGATATGATTCCATTGATTCCATTCCAGCCATTACTATGAGCCCATCCTCCAGTTAAGGTGCCACCAACCTCCTGTGGTGTGCATATGCACGGGTATGTGTGTGTGTGTACTGTGTGTGTTCCCGGGGTTTTAGGTCAGGGCCAGGTCAAAGGACAAAGAGCTAAGAAGTGCTTTCACTTTCACTGAGCAATGCTGCTAATCGGCTTTGGGCGGGTAAACCTAGCCCTAAAAGGCCCTTACTGCTCTGCTCATGGACTTTGACCAGCAGTCATCACGCCACAGAGAGATTAAGTGAAACAGCACAACAGCCCATAAAACATACAACTACAGTGCTCAGCATTACTGACAACCATGTACAGTTTTATCAGAATGGCTCTCTAATGTCAGTCTGTACTCTTTTCTCATCTGACCACAATAAAAAAGTGGTCAGATGAAGCAGATGCTAAGCTACAGGACAGTTTTGCTAGCAAAGACGGGAATATGTTCAGGGATTCCTCCGATGGCATTGAGGAGTACACCACATCAGTCAATGGCTTCATCAATAAGTGCATCGATGACGTCGTCCCCACAGTGACCGTACGTACATACCCCAACTAGAAGCCATGGATTACAGGCAACATCTGCACTGAGCTAAAGGCTAGAGCTGCCTCTTTCAAGGAGCGGGACTCTAACCCGGAAGCTTATAAGAAATCCTGCTAACCATCAAACAGGCAAAGCGTCAATACAGGACTAAGATCGAATCGCACTACACCGGTTCTGATGCTCGTCGGATGTGGCAGGGCTTGCAAACCATTACAGACTACAAAGGGAAGCACAGCGAGAGCTGCCCAGTGACATGAGCCTACCAGACGAGCTAAACTACTTCTATGCTCGTTTCGAGGCAAATAACACTAAAACATGCATGAGAGCACCAGCTGTTCCAGAAGACTGTGTGATCAGGCTCCACAGCCAATGTGAGAAAGACCTTTAAACAGGTCAACGTTCACAAGGCCGCAGGGCCAGACAGATTACCAGGACGTATACTGCGAGCATGCGCTGACCAACTGGCAAGTGTCTTCACTGACATTCTCAATCTCTCCCTGTCT
Organism: Salmo trutta; assembly: GCF_901001165.1. NCBI lineage: Eukaryota > Metazoa > Chordata > Actinopteri > Salmoniformes > Salmonidae > Salmo > Salmo trutta. The sequence continues at coordinate 45,676,887 of NC_042974.1, read as the reverse complement.
GAGTCTGTAATACCAACATGTTTCAAGCAGACCACCACAGTGTCTGTGCCCAAGAACACTAAGGTAACCTGCCTAAATGACCACCGACCCGTAGCACTCACGTCTGTAGCCATGAAATGCTTCGAAAGGCTGGTCATGGCTCACATTAACACCATTATCCCAGAAACCCTAGAGCCACTCCAATTTGCATACTGCCCTAAAAGATCCTATGATGACGCAATCTCTCTTGCACTCCAGACTGCCCTTTCCCACCTGGACAAAAGAAACACCAATGTGAGAATGCTATTCATTGACTACAGCTCAGCGTTCAACACCATAGTTCCCTCAAAGCTTATCAATAAGCTAAGGACCCTGGGACTAAACTCCTCCCTCTGCAACTGGATCCTGGACTTCCTGATGGGCCACCCCAGGTGGTAAGGGTAGGTAACAGCACGTCCGCCACGCTGATCCTCAACACAGGGGGCCTTTCAAGGGTGATTGCTCAGTACTCCCTGTTCACTCATGACTGCACGGCCAGGCATGAATTCAACACCATCATTAAGTTTGCCGATGGCACAACAGTGGTAGGCCTGATCAAAGACAATGACAAGACAGCCTATAGGGAGGAGGTCAGAGACCTGGCCGGGTGGTGCCAGGACAACAACCTCTCCCTCAACGTGATCAAGACAAAGGAGATGATTGTGGACTACAGGAAAAAGAGGACCGAGCACGCCCCCATTCTCATCAACGGGGCTGTATTGGAGCAGGCTGAGACCTTCAAGCTCCTTGGTGTCCACATCACCAACAAACTAACATGGTCCAAGCACACCAAGACTGTCGTGAAGAGGGCATGACAAAATCTATTCCCCCTCAGGAGAGTGAAAAGATTTGGCATGGGTCCTCAGATCTTCAATAGGTTCTACAGCTGCACCATCGAGAGCATCCTGACTGGTTGCATCACTGCCTGGTATAGCAACTACTCGGCATCTGACCGCAAGGAGCTTCAGAGGGTAGTGCATACGGCCCAGTACATCACTGGGGCCAAGCTTCCTGCCATCCAGGGCCTCTATACCAGGCGGTGTCAGAGGAAGGCCCTAAAAATTGTCAAAGACTCCAGCCACCCTAGTCATAGACTGTTCTCTCTACTATCGTATGGCAAGCGGTACCGGAGCGCCAAGTCTAGGTCCAAGATGCTTCTAAACAGCTTCTACCCCAAGCCATAAGACTCCTGAACATCTAATCAAATGGCTACCCAGACTATTTGCACCCCCCCCCTTTACACCCCTGCTACTCTCTGTTGTTATCATCTATGCATGCATAGTCACTTTAATAACTCTACCTACATGTACATATTACTTTAACCAACCGGTGCCCCCACACATTGACACTCTACCGGTATCCCCTGTATATAGTCTCGCTACTGTTATTTTACTGCTGCTCTTTAATTACTTGTTACTTTTATTTCTTATTCTTATATATTTTTTCAACTGCATTGTTGGTTAGGGGCTCGTAAGTAAGCATTTCCCTGTAAGGTTTACAGTATACCTGTTGAATACGGCGCATGTGACTAACAACATTTGATTGGATTTGATTAGATTTTTGACAATAGTACTATTTCACAAGGTTATATAGGTCTCTAACTTTTATTCAGCATTACTGTGTAACACCAGAATATCTTGACCTTCTCCAACACAACACTGGCTGCTGTGGGCCTGCTGTAGGACAAATCTGATTTAGTAATCAACTCAGTCTCATCGCTGAGCTTATTATACTGTGTAAGGCAAGCTTGACCTTGAAAAGAATTTGCAGTATAAAATTGGAATGGTTATAGCCTCGTACAACCAGCCAGATCTCGCAAGTTTACATCATCAGTTTGGTAATACGAGGCAAGAATAGTTATTCCCCCAGAATTAAATAAAACATTATTATATTGTATCTATGGTTATTCCTCTCTACGTACTCGTGCCAATAGTAAATCATATACTGTCAGAAGACTGGACCAAATTTGGACATTTGGAAGATGATAAGCTTATGCTAATTTCCATGTAAAAGGACCAATGAGCACCAACATGTGAAGTTCATAGGAGCATGTTAAATTGGATATTAAATGGAAGCTAAGAGTCTAGATTCTTTTTTTAAATTAAGGTATATAAAAAATGTTTTTTTTACATTTTCCTTTATAAACATTTGGAATAAGGCTTTGATTTCTTGTCAAACAGATAGGTCTTAGAAAACACCTGAAAAAATCTTAAAAGGTATTAGAAATAAATCAAAACACAATAATGTTGAAGTAAAGAACCCTGCCAACTAATATCAGAATTTTGTCTGACTTCTGTAAGTTTAAGAAACATTTCCTTTTGCTTTAAAATTCCCTTACAAAAACCCACATATCTTTAAGATATTTTCAAATGTCTCTCCTTCATGAGGAGGGAGGATAATGAAAGTTCACAGAAGTAACAAGGTAGACCTATCAATTAATTATAGTGTTTATACTGATACCAAATTGGTAACAGGATTTCTGAAAAATCATTAACAGATTTTCTGCAATTGAATTGGCTACAATGGGAAATCATAATAGTCTCAAACCATAGTTGGTTCACCTGCTACTGTCCTCCCTTCCACTGGCATACTGTTATGTTAGCTGATAACTGTTTTTTTATCTTTCTGTCATCTGGTGGTCAAAGCAAGAGTGGGAAAAGTCTTCAACCGACTCTCTCCCACCTACCCGGGGACCCCTGTACTTTGATGTACAAACTTGTGAAACATAAACGTCTATGATTGGTTCAGATTTGGTCTGAACCAACCAAATTGTCTTGTTTGGTGGCGGAGCTCATTAAAATAATATCCAGTGTGTAGAATAACATCCAAACATGCAAAGGAGGATATTGCATATTTCTACATTTGTACCAATTTAGGATACATCACCATAAAGAGAAAGATTCATAGTCATAATTATGCATTTCTTTGTAGTACAGATCGGAACCCATGATAAAATTCCGTTACCGCAAATCTGTTACAGGGTGTAAATCTACTTCACTTACTGTAATTCAAAAACCAAAGAAGATTTTTTTCAAACTCAAGGTGTCATGTCATAGCTGACATCCCATTCTTTCTGCAGACGTTGTTTGAATCATAATTCAGAGCAGATATTTAAAACCTGTTTGGGATAGGGGGCAGTATTGAGAATTTTGGAAAAAATATGTGCCCATTTTTAACTGCCTCCTACACCAACTCAGAAGCTAGAATATGCATATTACTGTTCAGGTTTGGATAGAAAACACTCTGAATTTTCTAAAACTGTTTGAATGGTGTCTGTGAGTATAACAGAACTCCTATGGCAGGCAAAAACCTGACAAGGTTTCAAGCAGGAAGTACCCTGTCTGACAAGGAGTCGTGCGTCTTGCATCTGTTTATTGAAAAGTAAGGATCTTAGCTGTAACGTGACAATTCCCAGGGCTCCGATAGGCTCTCAGAACCCGGGAAATAACTGAAGGTTGACGAGGGAGCCTCAGGCTGAAACACATTATCGGCTTTGGCAAGTGGCGGCTCAGAGGACCTTTGAATGAGGCGCGTGCACGATTCGCTCCTGAGGAGAAATTTAATTCGGCTGTTTAGGCTCAATGCATATTCCCGGTCGGAATATTATCACTTATCTACGAGATAAATGGCATAAAAATTGGTTTTAAACAGCGGTTGACATGCTTCGAAGTACGGTAATGTGTCACGTCCTGGCCAGTATATAAGGTTAATTGTTTTGTAGTTTGGTCAGGGCGTGACAGAGGGTATTTGTTTTATGTGGTTCGGGGTGGTGTGTTTGTGTAAAGGGTGTTTGATTTAGTATGTCCGGGTTTTGGTTTATGTCTAGGTAGTTCTATGTGGAGTCTAGTATGTCTGTTTCTATGTCTGGTGAATTGGTGTTGGGACTCTCAGTTGAAGGCAGGTGTTTTCTATCTGCCTTTGATTGAGAGTCTCATAAATGAGGGTGTGTTTGTGTTTGTGTTTTGGTGGGTGATTGTTCTGTGTTCAGCCCTAGGCTTTGCCAGACTGTTAGTTGTTCGTTTGTTCTAGTGGTTTTGTTATTTTGTATTCAGTGGTTTTGTAAGTGAATAAATCTAAATATGAGCATACACGTACCTGCTGCATTTTGGTCCTCATTCACCAACGACAACCGTGACAGAATCACCCACCACCAAAGGACCAAGCAGCAGGAGAACAGCATGGATGGATGGACGTGGGCAGATTTAAGGATGTTCGTGTCCAGGGCTATGGAAGAGTTAAGGGAACCCGAGAGGCAGCCCCAAGAAATTTTTGGGGGGGGGCACAAGGGCTGTGAAGAGGGGCAAGGATGGAGCCCCAGGCCAGCTCCCCGCACTAGCCCTGAGGTACGTGTCTCCAATCTGGTACGCCCAGTACCAGCACCCCGCACCAAGCCCAAGGTGCGTGTCCCCAGCCTCGCCAGTCAACAGTCGTCGGAGCTGCCCGCCAGTCAACAGTCGTCGGAGCTGCCCGCCAGTCAACAGTCGTCGGAGCTGCCCGCCAGTCAACAGTCGTCGGAGCTGCCCGCCAGTCAACAGTCGTCGGAGCTGCCCGCCAGTCAACAGTCGTCGGAGCTGCCCGCCAGTCAACAGTCGTCGGAGCTGCCCGCCAGTCAACAGTCGTCGGAGCTGCCCGTCAGTCAACAGTCGTCGGAGCTGCCCGTCAGTCAACAGTCGTCGGAGCTGCCCGTCAGTCAACAGTCGTCGGAGCTGCCCGTCAGTCAACAGTCGTCGGAGCTGCCGTCAGTCAACAGTCGTCGGAGCTGCCCGTCAGTCAACAGTCGTCGGAGCTGCCCGTCAGTCAACAGTCGCCGGAGTGGTCAGACTGCGCTGAACTGCCGGAGTGGCCAGACTGCGCTGAACTGCCGGAGTGGGCCAGACTGCGCTGAACTGCCGGAGTGGCCAGACTGCGCTGAACTGCCGGAGTGGCCAGACTTGCGCTGAACTGCCGGAGTGGCCAGACTGCGCTGAACTGCCGGAGTGGCCAGACTGCGCTGAACTGCCGGAGTGGCCAGACTGCCCTGAACTGCCGGAGTGGCCAGACTGCCCTGAACTGCCGGAGTGGCCAGACTGCCCTGAACTGCCGGAGTGGCCAGACTGCCCTGAACTGCCGGAGTGGCCAGACTGCCCTGAACTGCCGGAGTGGCCAGACTGCCCTGAACTGCCGGAGTGGCCAGACTGCCCTGAACTGCCGGAGTGGCCAGACTGCCCTGAACTGCCGGAGTGGCCAGACTGCCCTGAACTGCCGGAGTGGCCAGACTGCCCTGAACTGCCGGAGTGGCCAGACTGCCCTGAACTGCCGGAGTGGCCAGACTGCCCTGAACTGCCGGAGTGGCCAGACTGCCCTGAACTGCCGGAGTGGCCAGACTGCCCTGACCTGCCGGAGTGGCCAGCTGCCCTGCCCTGAGGCCCTGCCGGAGTGGGCCAGTCTGCCCTGACTGCCGGAGTGGCCAGTCTGCCCTGAACTGCCGGAGCTGACAGACTGCCCTGAACTGCCGGAGCTGACAGACTGCCCTGACCTGCCGGAGCTGACAGACTGCCCTGACCTGCCGGAGCTGACAGACTGCCCTGACCTGCCGGAGCTGACAGACTGCCCTGACCTGCCGGAGCTGACAGACTGCCCTGACCTGCCGGAGCTGACAGACTGCCCTGACCTGCCGGAGCTGACAGACTGCCCTGACCTGCCGGAGCTGACAGACTGCCCTGACCTGCCGGAGCTGACAGACTGCCCTGACCTGCCGGAGCTGACAGACTGCCCTGACCTGCCGGAGCTGACAGACTGCCCTGACCTGCCGGAGCTGACAGACTGCCCTGACCGCCCAGAGCTGATAGACTGCCCAGACTGCCCCGAACCTCCAGACTACCCAGACTGCCTGGAACGGCCAGAACCTGAGCCGCCTCCAAGATAGGTGGGTTGGGGAGGGGGGGGTGTAGCACAGTGCCGTCGTTGACGGCAGCCACCCTCCCTTCCCTCCCTTTAGTAAGGGGGAATTTTCTTTTGGGTATTGTTTGGGGGTAATTTTTTTTGTGTTAAGGTGCTTCTGGGGTAGCACCTTTAAGGGGGGGGTACTGTCACGTCCTGGCCAGTATATAAGGTTAATTGTTTTGTAGTTTGGTCAGGGCGTGACAGAGGGTATTTGTTTTATGTGGTTCGGGGTGGTGTGTTTGTGTAAAGGGTGTTTGATTTAGTATGTCCGGGTTTTGGTTTATGTCTAGGTAGTTCTATGTGGAGTCTAGTATGTCTGTTTCTATGTCTGGTGAATTGGTGTTGGGACTCTCAGTTGAAGGCAGGTGTTTTCTATCTGCCTTTGATTGAGAGTCTCATAAATGAGGGTGTGTTTGTGTTTGTGTTTTGGTGGGTGATTGTTCTGTGTTCAGCCCTAGGCTTTGCCAGACTGTTAGTTGTTCGTTTGTTCTAGTGGTTTTGTTATTTTGTATTCAGTGGTTTTGTAAGTGAATAAATCTAAATATGAGCATACACGTACCTGCTGCATTTTGGTCCTCATTCACCAACGACAACCGTGACATAATGGAATATTTAGACATTTTTGTCACGCCAATGCGCCATGCGCGACACCGTGATGAAGCATTCTGATAGTGTCTAGAACTCACGAACAAAACGTCGCTGTTTGGATATAACGATGGATTATTTGGGACCAAACCAACATTTGTTATTGAAGTAGAAGTCCTGGCAGTGTATTCTGACGAAGAACAAGCAAGGTAAGAACATTTTTCTTATAGGAAATGTGATTTTGGTGGAGGCTGACCTGGGTGGGTATCTAAATAGCTAGCCCTGTGATGCCGGGCTATGTACTTAGATTATTGCAAAATGTGCTTCATCCGAAAAGCTATTTTAAAATCGGACATATCGAGTGCATAGAGGAGTAATGTATCTATAATTCTTAAAATAATTGTTATGCTTTTTGTGAACGTTTATCGTGAGTAATTTAGCAAACTGTTAGTAAATTCCCCGGAAGTTTGCGGGGGTTATGCTTTTTCTGAACGTCACATGCTAATGTAAAAAGCTGTTTTTTGATATAAATATGAACTTGATTGAACAGACATGCATGTATTGTATAACACAATGTCCTAGGTGTGTCATCTGATGAAGATCATAAAAGGTTAGTGCTGCATTTAGCTGTGGTTTGGGTTTATGTGACATGATATGCTAGCTTGAAAAATGGGTGTCTGATTATTTCTGGCTGGGCACTCTGCTGACATAATCTAATGTTTTGCTTTCGTTGTAAAGCCTTTTTGAAATCGGACAGTGGGGTTAGATTAACGAGATTCTTGTCTTTAAATAGCTGTAAAATAGTCATATGTTTGAGAAATTGAAGTAATAGTATTTCTAACGATTCAAAAATCGCGCCACTGGATTTCAGTGGCTGTTACGTAGGTGGGACGAGTTCGTCCCACATGCGCCAGAGAGGTTAACAGAGTTTTGGGAAAACGTGGTCACAAAAAACAGGGAGATTTTACAGAAATTCTGTTACCAAACTTTGCATCTGCACAGTTCTGTTTTTGTAAAATGTTCAGTATAAATTGTTAAAAGTAGTCCTTGTGCATAGAGTTGTATACTTTGTTTGGCATACATTTTAAGTGAAACATTTTAATCTCAGCGCAGTGGAATTGCCCTTATAAATACTCATTAATTATAGCGTTGTGTATGCATGTGTGTGCGTGTTTGAGTGCGTGAGTGTTCATCTATGCGTGCTTGCGTATGTGTCCGTGTGCATGCTCATGGTTGTGTAGGCATCCACCAAACGCTAAGCAGACTGTGATATTAGGCTGACTTACATTTACATTTAAGTCATTTAGCAGACGCTCTTATCCAGAGCGACTTACAAATTGGTGCATTCACCTTATGATATCCAGTGGAACAACCACTTTACAATAGTGCATCTAAATCTTTTAAGGGGGGGGGGGGGGGGGGGTTAGAAGGATTACTTTATCCTATCCCAGGTATTCCTTAAAGAGGTGGGGTTTCAGGTGTCTCCGGAAGGTGGTGATTGACTCCGCTGTCCTGGCGTCGTGAGGGAGCTTGTTCCACCATTGGGGTGCCAGAGCAGCGAACAGTTTGGACTGGGCTGAGCGGGAACCGTGCTTCCTCAGAGGTAGGGGGGCCAGCAGGCCAGAGGTGGATGAACGCAGTGCCCTTGTTTGGGTGTAGGGCCTGATCAGAGCCTGAAGGTATGGAGGTGCCGTTCCCCTCACAGCTCCGTAGGCAAGCACCATGGTCTTGTAGCGGATGCGAGCTTCAACTGGAAGCCAGTGGAGAGAGCGGAGGAGCGGGGTGACGTGAGAGAACTTGGGAAGGTTGAACACCAGACGGGCTGCGGCGTTCTGGATGAGTTGTAGGGGTTTAATGGCACAGGCAGGGAGCCCAGCCAACAGTGAGTTGCAGTAATCCAGACGGGAGATGACAAGTGCCTGGATTAGGACCTGCGTCGCTTCCTGTGTGAGGCAGGGTCGTACTCTGCGAATGTTGTAGAGCATGAACCTACAGGATCGGGTCACCGCCTTGATGTTAGTGGAGAACGACAGGGTGTTGTCCAGGATCACGCCAAGGTTCTTAGCACTCTGGGAGGAGGACACAAGGGAGTTGTCAACCGTGATGGCGAGATCATGGAACGGGCAGTCCTTCCCCGGGAGGAAGAGCAGCTCCGTCTTGCCGAGGTTCAGCTTGAGGTGGTGATCCGTCATCCACACTGATATGTCTGCCAGACATGCAGAGATGCGATTCGCCGCCTGGTTATCAGAAGGGGGAAAGGAGAAGATTAATTGTGTGTCGTCTGCATAGCAATGATAGGAGAGACCATGTGAGGATATGACAGAGCCAAGTGACTTGGTGTATAGCGAGAATAGGAGAGGGCCTAGAACAGAGCCCTGGGGGACACCAGTGGTGAGAGCGCGTGGTGCGGAGACAGATTCTCGCCACGCCACCTGGTAGGAGCGACCTGTCAGGTAGGACGCAATCCAAGCGTGGGCCGCGCCGGAGATGCCCAACTCGGAGAGGGTGGAGAGGAGGATCTGATGGTTCACAGTATCAAAGGCAGCAGATAGGTCTAGAAGGATGAGAGCAGAGGAGAGAGAGTTAGCTTTAGCAGTGCGGAGAGCCTCCGTGACACAGAGAAGAGCAGTCTCAGTTGAATGCCCAGTCTTGAAACCTGACTGATTAGGATCAAGAAGGTAATTCTGAGAGAGATAGCAGGAGAGCTGGCCAAGGACGGCACGTTCAAGAGTTTTGGAGAGAAAAGAAAGAAGGGATACTGGTCTGTAGTTGTTGACATGGGAGGGATCGAGTGTAGGTTTTTTCAGAAGGGGTGCAACTCTCGCTCTCTTGAAGACGGAAGGGACGTAGCCAGCGGTCAAGGATGAGTTGATGAGCGAGGTGAGGTAGGGGAGAAGGTCTCCGGAAATGGTCTGGAGAAGAGAGGAGGGGATAGGGTCAAGTGGGCGGGGAGAAAGAGAGAGAGGGGAGAAAGAGGTCAAAGCACAGGGTAGGGAAGTGTGAGCAGGACCAGCGGTGTCGTTTGACTTAGCAAATGAGGATCGGATGTCGTCAACCTTCTTTTCAAAATGGTTGACGAAGTCATCCGCAGAGAGGGAGGAGGGAGGGGAGGGGGAGGAGGATTCAGGAGGGAGGAGAAGGTAGCAAAGAGCTTCCTAGGGTTAGAGGCAGATGCTTGGAATTTAGAGTGGTAGAAAGTGGCTTTAGCAACAGAGACAGAAGAGGAGAATGTAGAGAGGAGGGAGTGAAAGGATGCCAGGTCCGCAGGGAGGCGAGTTTTCCTCCATTTCCGCTCGGCTGCCCGGAGCCCTGTTCTGTGAGCTCGCAGGTCTTGAGGACTTGAGTGCAGGTCCATTGACTAATGAGTTTGATAAGAGTGGGGAGACAAATAGCAGCATAACATGAGATTACTGTTGACATGCGGTTTACTGTGCTAATTATAGCCCTTCTGATCAGGGACTGAGTGATCAGTGATCAGTTCATGTTGAACCATCAGTAACATGAATTGATTCATTATAGACTTCCAGGTAGAAAAGAAAACCAGCAGGACGTTGGTTCCACTGGTGCACAAACTGTGTAGAAATAATACAGAATACTGCTCCAGCTCACCAGCAATACCACTTTATATTGTAGTGTAATTGTGTGTAGAATTACACAGAACTTGTAACTGTAATTTTGTGTAGAATTATACATTTAGATTACTTCAGTTCGCCAGCATTGATATTGCTTCAGTAAAGCTTTCCATTTACCCATGGGTGCAAAATCGGCATGGCTAGCCTATTATGCAAAGGCATGCACTGTGGAGGCATACATATTACCTATGGGAACATCATGTTCTAATGACAACCTGCATTCAGGTGGACTATAAGGCAGGTACAGAGTAGATGGAAAGCAGCAGGCAAAGTAGAGAGGAGATTGAAAAGGAAAAGTTGTGGAGAGGGGAGAGAAGAAAGAAAAAAGAGAGAAAAAATGTGATAGACAAGTAGAGGGACGAGAAGGAGAATTTAGCATAGTAAAAAAAGGCATAGTTGGAGAGAGGATGAGAGGGAGGGAGAAAGCGGTAGAGAGAGAGAAAGGAGAGGAGAAAGATTGAGGGAAAGAATAGGAGAGTGAGGAGGAGGGGAGAGAGAGAAAGGGAGAAATGTTGAGACAGGAGTGAGAGAGAGGAGAGAGAGGTTCCACACACTAATCTCTATAGAGTAAAGAAGACATCAGATCTCCTGTGGGGCGTGAAATTACCCTGTAATAGTCATTTCAGTTCATTTTCAAATATACACTCATACATGCTGACCACAGCAGTGTACAGGGGCTGCCTGGGCTGCACAGCATGCCTTCACCCAACAGTTCTATTAAAGCATACTGAAGAGATGGGTGGGTGGGGTGGGGGGGTACAGGAGGGAGGGAGGGAGTATACTGTATCAGCTGTGAAAGTACAAGTACACACACCTCCCTAATATTGAGTAGCACGGCATCCCAAGTGGCGCAGTGGTCAAAGGCACTGTGCCACTAGAGATCCTGGTTCGAGTCCAGGCTCTGTCGCAGCCGACCGCGACCGGGAGACCCATGGGGTGGCGCACAGTTGGATGACTGTGTGATCAGGCTCTCCAAAGCCAATGTGAGTAAGACCTTAAAACAGGTCAACATTCACAAGGCCACAGGGCCAGATGGATTACCAGGACATGTACTGCAAGCATGCGCTGACCAACTGCAAGTGTCTTCACTGACATTTTCAACCTCTCCCTATCTAAGTCTGTAATATGAACATGTTTCAAGCAGACCACCACAGTGTCTGTGCCCAAGGTAACCTGCCTAAATGACCACCGACCCGTAGCACTCACGTCTGTAGCCATGAAGTGCTTCGAAAGGCTGGTCATGGCCCACATTAACACCATTATCCCAGAAACCCTAGACCCACTCCAATTTGCATACCGCCCAAACAGATCCACAGATGATTGAAACTATCTGCTTGATCCACAGATGATTGAAACTATCTGCTTGAAACTATTGCACTCCACACTGCCCTTTCACACCTGGACAAAAGGAACACCTATGTGAGAATGCTATTCATTGACTACAGCTCAGCGTTCAACACCATAGTGCCCTCAAAGCTCATCAATAAGCTAAGGACCCTGTGACTAAACACCTCCCTCGGTAACTGGATCCTGAACTTCCTGACGGGCCACCCCCAGGTGGTAAGGGTAGGTAACAACACATCCACCATGCTGATCCTCAACACAGGTGGCCCTTCAGGGGTGCGTGCTCAGTCCCCTCCTGTACTCCCGGTTCACTCATGACTGCACGGCCAGGCACGACTCCAACACCATCATTAAGTTTGCTGATGACACAACAGTGGTACGGCAGATCACTGACAATGATGAGACAGCCTACAGGGAGGAGGTCAGAGACCTGGCTGTGTGGTGCTAGGACAACAACCTCTCCCTTAACGTGAGGGAGAGGTTAGTCCACAATCAAAGGAGATGATTGTAGACTACAGGAAAAGGAGGACCGAGCACACCCCCATTCTCATCGACAGGGCTGAGAGTGGAGCAAGTTGAGAGCTTCAAGTTCCTTGGTGTCCACATATTTCTGGCCATGAAAGGAGGCTACTCAGGCAAGAAAAAAACCTCACCCAAATGTATAGCCTCGTTGGAAAATATAAATGAACTGTTTAAAAATGTGAAGAAGAAAAAAAAAACATTAAAAAATATATATATATTTTTTTAAATGTGAAGATGCACACACCACCAGACTTCATCCACGGCGACAGAGTGAGGACAGGCATTGGCCAACAACCAACTCAGCCCCCGTTACAATCTACTCACAAAAAACAAATCACCTACAGCCTTTACTGCTTATAATCTTTGAATTTATCTTAGTTTAAATCAACACCTGGGGCCTGTAATAACCTTCTAAATAAGATAAATAAGATAATGTCTGGACAGTGTATCAGGGTGTTAAAGAAGTGAGATATATGAGAGTTTTCTGATGGCAGTAGACAACATTTCTGCACCAGTGAGACAGTATGGACCCTGGCAGAGAGACCTGAGTGCCTCTGTGGTCGCTAAAATGCATTACGGTATCACAAAGTCACATAATTAAATCTCTGCCTGGAGTGTGTGTGTTGCACTATGAACTTCACATGTTGGTGCTCATGGGTCCTTTTACATGCGTTTTCATTTCTCTAGGAGGCTATGCTAGTTGCCGTTGCCGCGGCTAAAAGGTTTGGAGGGAAAGAACAGAGGGACATGTTCAAAGGCTGTGTGTATGGAGACCGTGGTGGTAAAGTCTCACAGGAACTGCAGTGTGTGTGTGTGTGTGTGTGTGTGTGTGTGTGTGTGTGTGTGTGTGTGTGTGTGTATATCGTTCACAGATCGGATATGCTGACCTACTAAGGGGTTCAGTAACAGTTTCTAGAACACACCAAAGGTCAAGAGTCACCAACTTTCTAATTTCACTTGAGAAACTCTTAAATCTCTCTCTTCTAACTTTTACAAAGTGATAATATAACTTTATTGACTTCAATGACTATTACTGTAACTGTATTGCAATTATACTGCAGAGGCATGAAAGAAGCCCGGTCAGCCAGTGATGACGTCATTACTGGACACCAGATGATGGCCCTCCTCTGACCGTGACAGAGAGATGGGAAGACCACTGCAGCTCCTGATAAGAACACTTTGCACACTCACCCACACACACAAACACACACATAAACACACATACACACTGGGGGGATACAAGGATTCAAGGGCATCAGAGAGCGGCAGGGCTGTAGCTACTGTTTACACTTAGGGTCAGTGCTTTTTAAAGGGGAAATCCGCAGTTGAAACAAAAACAAAGAGCACCACCGTTATTGTTTCGGTAAAAAGCTGAGGGATGGTGCTGGAGAAATGTAACCACTCTCAAATTCATAGACAAACCTATGGATGCAAGGATATCAAAATTATAGTTTTAACCAAGTTGAGGTCATACAGTGTTTGTTTACATTTACTTTGTTTATAAACATTGGAGTAAAACAAGCGTATATTTGGGTTTCTGATGGGGTACGACAGTTGAACTATGAGGCATTTCTAAGTTATATTTTTCAAGAATCAATGGGTACATATTGGGTCGTTCCATTTGATTTCAATCACTTTTTCACCGCACCCCTTTTGATTTGAACTAAACTTGCCATACATATTTGCCCATGGTAGAGGTGGTCAGACTGACTTTTTGGACCTGAATGCCAAAACATTCAAGATATAAATGTGCTCATAAGTTGACCCATTTTGCATACCCCACCATACCATGGCACATCAATGTCTTCATCACTGGAAAAGAAAAACAGTTGAGGTTGATATAATATATCCGTTGTTTTAAATGACACTGTCAATATTCCATAGGAAACCTATTGAAATCAGAGAAATATAGATAAAACAATAGACATTACCATTTAAGTTGACATTCGTCGGTGGGTGAACTGCCGGCCATTTTTGTGGTAGTAATTGGAAGTTAAAATTTCAATCCAATTTCAATGGTGTACCATCTACATTGTAGTGGTCTGAAGGGATAGCTCCATTATATGAATACTATTTATATGATTGAAATGACACCCACCCTATATTCAAGAGTATGCTATGTCTCAACAAATGGCGGGCACAACACATATACCTCAGATGATGTAAATTAGAGTTAAACCTATAATATGTGCGTCAATATTGATAATTGACGTTAAAGGTAAAAAAATAAAAAATTGACACCCCTGCTTGTAAGCTTATAAATGATATCAACCTCAACTGTTTATATTTTTGAGTGTTGAAGACATGGATGTCTCGTGGTATGGTGGGGTATGCAAAATGGGTCAACTTTGAGCTCCTCTTTCTCCTGAATGTTTTAGCATTCAGGTCCAAAAAGTGGTCAAAAAGTGATTAAAATCAAATGGAACGACCTTATCCACTGAATGCCTCAAATTTCAGAAAATGCTCCTTACTGAATCAATACCTGGTTTCCCTGGTGAAAAGTAGGACATCACTGTAAGATACACAAAAACAAAATCCTTCTACATAGTTATCATTAACAACGAACTGTTCCTAATGTTATAATTGGGTGAAAATTTTTAAAACAAAAACAGAGGGAGAGTTGTTGTCCATTCATGACAGACTGGCCAACTGAGAATGAGGAGGAGAGAGGAGCAGGAAAACTCTGTGTGTGTGCATGCATACTTGCGCCTGTCTATGTGTGTGCTGTGCCCGGGGAATGTTGGTTGCGGTCCAGACTGTTCACTAATTGAGTCTGGTCATGGAGTGCACAGGATTCCTATTCCCTATATAGTGTACTACTTTTGACAACAGTTCTGAGACAAAACAGCACTGGACAATGGAGCTTTGGATGGGAGCATAAGTGCAGTAGCTAACTGTGTTGTGCACATATGGTAAGTATGGAATGCACAATCAGTTTTAATGCTTTGCTTTCCCCTTATAAGGGATGTTCTGCTTTCTCACCAGATCTCTTGGAGCGTAACATGAGGTGTGTGAGAACTTCCAGAATGACCACAGGGGATGTTACTCATCACATAAATGTACATAATATCACAACATACAGACACACATACACTCTCTAACTCACCCACACACCATTTCCTGAATGCAGAGCATACCAGATTAGTACGTGATAAAACATCAAAACATGCCACAGCGGCATCATTTCTCTTCTGGTGTGTGTGTGTGTTTTTGCTTTTACTATCCTTGGGACCAGAAGTCCTCACAAGGATAGTAAAACAAGGAAAATTCGGACAAGTGGGTACATTTCGCCAGTCCCCACAAGGAAAAAGGCTATTTTAGGCTCAGGGGTTAGGTTTACAATTAGGGTTAGGAAAATAGGATCAATTGTTTGGTCCACACAAGGATAGTAAAACGTGTGTGTGTGTGTGTGTGTGTGTGTGTGTGTGTGTGTGTGTGTGTGTGTGTGTGTGTGTGTGTGTGTGTGTGGTGTGTGTGTGTGGTGTGTGTGTGTGTGTGTGTGGTGTGTGTGTGTGTGTGTGGTGTGTGTGTGTGTGTGTGTGTGGTGTGTGTGGTGTGTGTGTGTGTGTGTGTGTGTGTGTGTGTGTGTGTGTGTGTGTGTGTGTGTGTGTGTGTGGTGTGTGTGTGTGTGTGTGTGTGTGTGTGTGTGTGTGTGTGTGTGTGTGTGTGTGGTGTGTGTGTGTGTGTGTGTGTGTGTGTGTGTGTGTGTGTGTGTGTGTGTGTGTGTGTGTGTGTGTGTGTGTGTGTGTGTGTGTGTGTGTGTGTGTGTGTGTGTGTGTGTGTGTGTGTGGTGTGTGTGTGTGTGTGTGTGTGTGTGTGTGTGTGTGTGTGTGTGTGTGTGTGTGTGTGTGTGTGTGTGTGTGGTGTGTGTGGGTGTGTGTGTGTGTGTGTGTGTGTGTGTGTGTGTGTGTGTGTGTGTGTGTGTGTGTGTGTGTGTGTGTGTGTGTGTGTGTGTGTGTGTGTGTGTGTGTGTGTGTGTGTGGTGTGTGTGTGTGTGTGTGTGTGTGTGTGTGTGTGTGTGTGTGTGTGTGTGTGTGTGTGTGTGGATCTCAGAAGGGTTCCTGGCAGGCCAGGGTTAGAGAAGTACCTCATCTATGCCAGTAGACAGAGAGGTCGTTTAGTATCACTACTCCTCCAACAGATGTCTTGCTCACTCGCGCGCAGACACACAGCCCGGTGCAATATGCCGTGCAAACTTCTTACAGCTTCATCTGGCTGTGGGTTTACATTTATGTCATAGTTTACAATCACCGCAGGGTACACCTACCCACCCACCCACACCCATTCCCCTCCCACTCACTTCCTGTCCCCCTGCTGTGATGGATGAATGGTGTAGTAATGAAAACTGCCTCCCCTGTTCTCGCCCGTTCCTTCCCATGAAGTCCAGACTCATTTGGCACCCTGAGATATGGTCAACAGCAGAATCACATTTGCATTTAAAACCAGTACATCTCACAGCACCACAGATTGAGTGAAATGTCCATTTGCATTTTGAGTGCCTGAAAATCAAAAGCCTAAAATGTCAATCAAAGATGGTGACGAAGGGAGTGGAGAAAAACAGAGAAAAAAATATGTGGCTTAGTATACTGTAATTTGTCCTCTGGTGCCTGTTGCAATTACAGTAGTACGTCTACAGTGAAAGTTATAGCTCTGACTACAGTAGTTCAAAGTCTGGAAGTTCAGAAATATGAAAAAGGTCATGGAAACATTCACAACACTTGGATCTTGAACTCTATTGCACAGGCAGTAAATCATTTAGGTGTTGACATGTTCATTTATCAATACATACCTGTGTCGCTCTTACCCACGTGAGCTAAAACAACTCTCAAGCCGTAACCATAACTATTGGGATGAACAACGCTAAACCTGACCTTAGATCAGTGTTGTGTCAATCTGATGCCTTTGATCAGAGATACTGGATATAATGACGAGATGCTTGTGTCTTTGACCTAACAATGGGAATTGTTGTCCACAGAGCGGAACGGCGGGCTGTCAATCTCCTGCCTATTCCTCTCTTTGGATTGATGGATACAACTTCCTATTTGAATACTTTTTAAAATATTCGAAGAGGGGTGTTGACATCAACTGCCTGTATTCGATGGAGAGTGAGATGCTAGCCTCATGAATAAGCAAAGGCCGTCTCGAATTTCAACAGGGACAACTCCAATATAAAGTGTTTTTTTCTCAAAACTGCTGGGATGTCACGTGCATCACACTTACAGTGCATTCGGAAAGTATTCAGATCCCTTGACTTTTCCACATTTTGTTACGTTACAGCCTTATTCTAAAATTGATTAAATATTTTTTTCCCTCATCAATCTTAATGACAAAGCAAAAACAGTTTTTTATACAGTTTTGCAAAAAAAAGAAACAAAAAGGGAAATATCTAATTTACATAAGTATTCAGATCCTTTATTCAGTACTTTGCTGAAGCACCTTTGGCAGCGATTACAGCCTAGAGTCTTTGGGTATGATGCTACAAGCTTGGCACACCTGTATTTGGGTAGTTTCTCCCATTCTTCTCTGCAGATCCTTTCAAGCTCTGTCAGGTTGAATGGGGGGCATCGTTGCAAAGCTATTTTCAGGTCTCTCCAGAGCCAAACTGAGCAATCGGGGGAGAAGGGCCTTGGTCAGGGAGTTGACCAAGAACCTGATGGTCACTAACAGAGCTCTAGTGTTCCTCTGTGGAGATGGGAGAACCTTCCAGAAGGACAACTGTCTGTGCAGCACTCCATCAATTAGGTCTTTATGGTAGAGTGGCCAGACGGAAGCCACTCCTCAGTAAAAGGCACATGACAGCCCGCTTGAAGTTTGCCAAAAGGAACCTGAAGGACTCTCAGACCATGAGAAAAGATTCTCTAGTCTGATGAAACCAAAATTGAACTCTTTGGCCTGAATGCCAAGCGTCACGTCTGGAGGAAACTTGGCACCATCCCTACGGGGAAGCATGGTGGTGGCAGCATCATGCGGTAGGGATGTTTTTCAGCGGTGGGGACTGGAAGACTAGTCAGGATCGATGCAAAAATGAACGGAGCAAAGTACAGAGATCCTTGATGAAAACCTGCTCCAGAGCACTCAGGACCTCAGACTGTGGCGAAGGTTCACCTTCCAACAGGACAACGACCCTAAGCACACAGCCAAGACAACGCAGGAGTGACTTCGGGACAAGTCAGAGTCCGGACTTAAGCCAATCTAACATCTCTGGAGAGACCTGAAAATAACTGTGCAGCAATGCTCCCCCTTCAACCTGTTGCTACCTACCCTCACCACCTGGGGACGGCCCGTCAGGAAGTCCAGGATCCAGTTGCAGAGGGAGGTGTTTAGTCCCAGGATCCTTAGCTTAGTGATGAGCTTTGAGGGAACTACGGTGTTGAACGCTGAGCTTAGTCAATGAATAGCATTCTCACATGTGTTACTTTTGTCCAGTTGGGAAAGGGTAGTGTGGGTAGTGTGGAGTGCAATAGAGATTGCGTCATCTGTGGATCTGTTTGGGCGGTATGCAAATTGGAGTGGTTCTAGGGTTTCTGGGATAATGGTGTCGATGTGAGCCATTACCAGCCTTTCAAAGCACTTCATGGCTATGGATGTGAGTGCTACGGGTCTGTAGTCATTTAGGCAGGTTGCCTTTGTGTTCTTGGGCACAGGGACTATGGTGGTCTGCTTGAAACATGTTGGTATTACAGACTAAATCAGGGACATGTTGAAAATGTCAGTGAAGACACCTGCTAGTTGGTCAGCACATGCCCGGAGCACACGTTCTGGTAATCTGTCTGGCCCTGCAGCCTTGCGTATGTTGACCTGTTTATTAAAGGTCTTCTTCACGTCGGCTACGGAGAGCGGGATCACACAGTCGTCCGGAACAGCTGATGCTCTCATGCATGCCTCAGTGTTGCTTGCCTCGAAGCAAGCATAGAAGTGATTTAGCTTGTCTGGTAGGCTCGTGTCACTGGGCAGCTCGCGGCTGTGCTTCCCTTTGTAGTCTGTAATAGTTTGCAAGCCCTGCCACATAAGACGAGGGTCGGAGCCGGTGTAGTAGGATTCAATCTTAGCCCTGTATTGACGCTTTGCCTGTTTGATTGTTCATCGCAGGGCATAGCAGGCTTTCTTATAAGCTTCCGGGTTAGAGTCCCGTACCTTGAAAGCGGAAGCTCTACCATTTAGCTCAGTGCGAATGTAGCCTGTAATCCATGGCTTCTGGTTGGGGATGTACGTACAGTCACTGTGGGGACGACGTCCTCGATGCACTTATTGATAAAGCCAGTGACTGATGTGATGTACTCCTCAATGCCATCGGAAGAATCCCGGAACATGTTCCAGTCTGTGCTAGCAAAACAGTCCTGTAGTTTAGCATCTGCTTCATCTGACCACTTTTTTTATAGACCGAGTCACTGGTGCTTCCTGCTTTAATTTTAGCTTGTAAGCAGGAATCAGGTGGATAGAGTTGTGGTCGGATTTACCAAATGAAAGGCGAGGGAGAGCTTTGTACGCGTCTCTGTGTGTGGAGTACAAGTGATCTAGAAAAATGTTTTCCCTTTGGTTGCACATTTAAGATGTTTATAGAAATTTGGTAAAACTGATTTAAGTTTCCCTGCATTGAAGTCTCCGGCCACTAGGAGCGCAGCCTCTGGGTGAGTGGTTTCCTGTTAGCTTATTTCCTTATACAGCTGAATGAGTGCGGTCTTAGTGCCAGCATCTGTCTGTAGTGGTAAATCAACAGCCACGAAAAGTATAGCTGAAAACTCTCTAGGCAAGTAATGTGGCCTGCAATTTATCACAATATACTCTACTTCAGGTGAGCAAAATCTAGAGACTTCCTTAGATTTCGTGCACCAGCTGTTGTTTACAAATATGCACAGGCCGCCGCCCCTCATCTTACTTGAGTGTGCTGATCTATCTTGCCGATGTTGCGTATATCCCGCTAGCTGAATATCCATGTCGAAACATAGGATATTACAGTTTTTGATGTCCCGTTGGTAGGATATTCGTGATCGTACCTCGTCTAATTTATTGTCCAATGATTGCACGTTGGCGAGTAATATTGACAGTAACGGCAGCTTTCCCACTCGCCTCCTGCGGGTCCTCACGAGGCTTCCCGCTCTGTGTCCTCTATACCTGTGTCTCCTCCTCTTGCAAATAACAGGGATGTTGGCCCTGTCAGGTGTTTGGAGAATGTCCTGTGCTTCCTGCTTGTTGAAGAAAAAATCTTTGTCTAATCTGACGTCAGTTATCGCTGTCCTGATATCCAGAAGCTCTTTTTTTCCGTAAGATATGGTGGCAGAAACATTATGTACAAAATAAGTTACAAATAACGCGAAAACGACATAATAGCACAATTGGTTGGGCGCCCGTAAAACTGCTGCCATTTCATCCGGTGCCATTGGTTCCCTCTCCTCTCCACTAATCTGAAAACACCAATTAGGTGAAATCGGAATAGTGGATGCCAACTATACATTTGCAGAGCCAAGCAGAGGAAGCCAGTTAAGACTATTGAGATGCACCCCTAGTATTCGTTACATAACCTTGTTCATGTAATTTGGTGTTAGCCTTATGTCAACCGTAATGAGCAAAGATTAGAGAGAGGTTCAATCATGGACAGATACAGGGAACAGTCAATGCTTTCAGGTAAATTGGAAGTTAGGAACCAAGACAACAAGCTATTTCCATGAAGGATTAAGACAATCAATATTTTGTTCAGACATAACTCACAGTTTCACAGCCTGAAAATCATTTTCGGTTGAACTAGATTCCTCTCCACTCCCATCTCCAGAAGAAAAAGATAGAAGGCAGAAAATAGCCTGGATGTTCTTCTTCCTACGACTAAATGGCACCCTATTCCCCAATTAGTGCACTACTTTTTACCTGGGCCGATAGGGTTCAGGTCAAAAGTAGTGGATTATGTAGGGAATGGGAGGCCATGTAAAACAAATCCTTAGTCCTTTAAGGCTAACGGCTAGGACGGTAAAGAGAGATATATCAAGTCAACTCTGTCATAGGATGTATCCTTAGATGTGAAAGAGCACAGTGCCTAGTAGTCTTTGTAATCATAGAAGTACTGAAAAGCAGAAGAGAAACCCAGAGAGTGAGTGGAGAGTGCAAATTGAGACTGAAGATAAATCAGAGCTTTTGCTTTTTAGAGTGACACCAGCAATATTCATCCTGAAGACTCCATATCCATGTCATCATTATTATCATCTGAAGCGGTGGAAGCTGAAGCTGAAGCTGTGGAAGCCATCACCCAAAAATCTGCCAGATCACCTTGAATTAGTTGTAGTTTTTTTAAAGTGACTTTGAGATTCTGTGAGTAATGAAAATCTCTATATAAAATACATCTATTATTAGTATTATTATATTACTACATAGATTTCCATAGTACATCATATATAGTTGTTGATGATTAACATGCATACAGCTTCAGCCCCCTTTATCTTACATAACACATAATATTTCAACACATACTGTATATGTATTTAGTATACTGTTATCCAATCCACTGAATTAGCAGTAACGACATTTCCCAACCAGAGAATGAAGGGAGAGAGAGTTTCGTGAAGGCTTACCCTGGCATGACATTTTCATAGCCGTGTAAATCTCTCTCGAGCAAGGTGACTTTTATCAATATATTCGCCTGTATTTGCTCCCAACAAATGAAATGCTAATTAGCTGCTGATGTGGCTATCATAAAGAACTACAAATACCATGATGATCTGGTTGAGACTGCCGAATCGAAGCAAAGGTAAGAATCTCTGCATTAACTATCTAATGTTAGCTAAATGTAGTCATTAATTTATAGAAATGTAGCCAATGAATTAACAATTCCGAACTGTTTTGGACAAGTTTTAAATTTACATAATATCCGTCAGCAAAGGTGTCAGCTACAGATGACACCTTTGAGGAGCTTGCAGGGATTTGTAGTCTTGCATGATGTCTACTTTAATGCTAATTACCATTTTCGAATCGGAGAGTAAATTGAGCCAAATATATTAATAAAAGTCACCTCGTCCGAAAGAGATTTACATGGTTATCAAAACTTCACACCAGGGTAAGCCTACACAAAACACAACCCTTATTTTAACTGTTTTTAAAATCCCCCATGGGAAAAATGAATGGTGGAAAAAACCATTAGAATAATTTCCCTGTTTGACCGCAAGGTTTTATGGGTATCATGACTCCTCCACTGAGGGGCCAGTAGTACAGCAGACCATGCTATTACAGTCCACAGCAGATGGTAAAAGGAAAGTTCACAGATTGGAAAGTATGAGTGGCAATGAATCCAATGATGTGGAGTCACGGTATGCAGTGCTTACCCTGTGACAATCTAATTTAAAAAAAGCTGTTATGAAAAGCCCCCCCCAAAAAAATATATATATATATTTTTGAAGTAATTATTTTTTATCTACAGTAATGGTTTTTCTCAACAATTCTGCTGTGGACTGTAATAGCATGGTCCGCTGTACTACTGTCCCAGTAGTGACATAAAGACTTAGTCTGATCTGCTGTGCTGGCCCAATGTCCCCACTGATAGTGCTGATGTGGAGATTAGGCCAACCATAGAAATATATTCTACATTATATTTCTGTGAGGCCAACACTGTACAGTTTATGAAAACATACAGAGACGTTTTTCCGCTCTTGTAGCAAACCAAACTGTAGAGATGTGTGCTTAAGTAGAGACACTTTGTCCACAGTGTTTTGGAAAGGCTGTGGAAAACGAACCCATATCAAAGTTGAACTGATCTACTCATGGTACTCTAACAGTATACAGCCCCACAGTGGAGGAGTAATAATACCCATAAAACCTAGTGGTCAAACAGGGAAATGGTTCCAATCGTTTTTTCCACCATTCATTTATCCCATAGTGGAATTTAAAAACAAAAAATAAAAATGCTAAAACTACCTCAAAACCCCAGGAATAGCAATTTCATATTTTACGCATGCGTATTGCCTAAACATGTTGTGTGGGTATTGCCTGCCAATGCCTGGGGTAAGCTGTGCGCACTTGGGCGTCTACATAATTTGTCCCTCGCATCCCTTAAACTGAACAAAGCTAGCTAGCAAAAACAACCTGACAAATGGACTCTACTATACTGCACCTCAAACAATTTTACAAGTTTGAATAATTATGTAACGCACCGTTTGGAGGGTTGGAAGAGCGGAACGTCAACTATAATGAAACTTAAGACCAGACGGAGGCAGCATACAGCATACAAGACGTGACTTCATTCATGACACTCAGGGCTCCTGAGTGGTGCAGTGGTCTAAGACACTGCATCTCATGTCAAGAGGCGTCACTGCAGTACCTGGTTTGAATCCAGGCTGCATCACATCCGGCCGTGATAAAAAAATGACAGGCACAGCAACCACCATCAAGCAGTCAGTCAGGCAGCTTGATGGTGGTTGCTGTGCCTGTCATTTTTTAAATTTATTTAACCAGGCACGTCAGTTAAGGACAATGACATTCATTTACAATGACAGCCTACCCTGGCCAAACCCGTACAATGCTGGGCCAATTGTGCGATGCCTTATGGGACTCCCAATCACGGCCGGATGTGATGCAGGTGGATTCAAACCAGGTACTGCAGTGACGCCTCTTGCCCTGAGATGCTAGCTATCTTTTGCTAGGTAGCTTTGTTCAGTTTAAGGGATGCGAGGGACAAATTAACAGTGAATGATGGACTGTCGAAAAGTCATTACCAATTAATAATTCTTACCCAGACTTTTACATATCTTTGACATTTAACTTTGCTTTGTGGAAGTAGTGGGAATGGGGCTTCTCCGCCACTCAATGCAGGTCCGAGCTTTGGCTTCTACAAGATCGAATGCGACTAACTACACTACAACCATTCTAGCTACATGCATGGCTGCCCTGGGCGTGTGCATGCAGAATAAAACAAATGGACGTGGGGTTCTGCTTTGACTTCCACTACGCGGTCACCAAAAGGAAGGACAGAATAAGAGACTTAAATTAAAGTAAAGGTATGCCTAAATGCATTTTCCTTTGCAATTTGCAGGTTAGGCTACTGTAGAATCATGAGAATAGACAACATCCCTTTGAATGCATTTGATTTATTAAGCTACAATTGTTTTTGATGAGACATGTTTTAAACTGCATTTTCAGTCATTTCGATTGTTGATATCGAATGTTGTTAGAACCATTTATATATATATATATATATATATATATATATATATATATATATATATATATACACACACATACATACACATATATACATATATATATATATATATACATACACATATATACATACACATACATACATATATATATATATATATATATATATATACACATACATACATACATACATACATACATACATACATACATATATATATATATATACACATACATACATACATACATACATACATACATACATACATACATACATACATACATACACACACAAAAGTTGAGAATGACACAAATATTAATTTTCACAAAGTCTGCTGCCTCAGTTTGTATGATGGCAATTTGCATATACTCCAGAATGTTATGAAGAGTGATCAGATGAATTGCAATTAATTGCAAAGTCCATCTTTGCCATGCAAATGAAATGAATCCCCCAAAAACATTTCCACTGCATTTCAGCCCTGCCACAAAAGGACCAGCTGACATCATGTCAGTGATTCTCTCGTTAACACAGGTGTGAGTGTTGACGAGGACAAGGCTGGAGATCACTCTGTCATGCTGATTGAGTTCGAATAACAGACTGGAAGCTTCAAAAGGAGGATGGTGCTTGAAATCATTGTTCTTCCTCTGCCAACCATGGTTACCTGCAAGGAAACACGTGCCGTCATCATTGCTTTGCACAAAAAGGGCTTCACAGGCAAGGATATTGCTGCCAGTAAGATTGCACCTAAATCAACCATTTATCGGACCATCAAGAACTTAAAGGAGAGCGGTTCAATTGTTGTGAAGAAGGCTTCAGGGCACCTAAGAAATTTCAGCAAGCGCCAGGACCGTCTCCTAAAGTTGATTCAGCTGCAGGATCGGGGCACCACCAGTACAGAGCTTGCTCAGGAATGGCAGCAGGCAGGTGTGAGTGCATCTGCATACACAGTGAGGTGAAGACTTTTGGAGGATGGCCTAGTGTCAAGAAGGGCAGCAAAGAAGACACTTCTCTCCAGGAAAAACATCAGGGACAGACTGATATTCTGCTCAAGGTACAGGGATTGGACTGCTGAGGACTGGGGTAAAGTCATTTTCTCTGATGAATCCCCTTTCCGATTGTTTGGGGCATCTGGAAAAAAAGCTTGTCCGGAGAAGACAAGGTGAGCGCTACCATCAGTCCTGTGTCATGCCAACAGTAAAGCATCCTGAGACCATTCATGTGTGGGCTTGCTTCTCAGCCAAGAGAGTGGGCTCACTCACAATTATGCCTAAGAACACAGCCATGAATAAAGAATGGTACCAACACATCCTCCGAGAGCAACTTCTCCCAACCATCCAGGAACAGTTTAGTGATGAACTAAGTGGCTTGGGGAACAATATTTTGGGTCCATGGCCAGGAAACTCCCCAGACCTTAATCCCATTGAGAACGTGTGGTCAATCCTCAAGAGGCGGGTGGACAAACAAAAACCCACAAATTCTGATAAACTCCAAGCATTGATTATGCTAGAATGGGCTGCCATCAGTCAGGATGTGGCCCAGAAGTTAATTGACAGCATGCCAGGGCGGATTGCAGAGGTCTTGAAAAAGAAGGGTCAACACTGCAAATATTGACGTATTGCATCAACTTCATGTAATCGTCAATAAAATCCATTGACACTTATGAAATGCTTGTAATTATACTTCAGTATTCCATAGTAACATCTGACAAAAATATCTAAAGACACTGAAGCAGCAAACTTTGTGGAAATTAATATTTGTGTCATTCTAAAAAACGTTTGGCCACGACTGTACACACACATACCCACACAGTACCACTCAAAAGTTTGGACACACCTACTCATTCATGGGTTTTTCTTAATTTTTAAAAATGTTCTACATTGTAGAATAATAGTGAAGACATAAAAACTACGAAATAACATATGGAATTATGTAGTAACCAAAAAAAGTGTTAAACAAATCAAATATATTTTATATTGGAGATTCTTCAAAGTAGCCACCGTTTGCCTTGATGACAGCTTTGCATACTTTGGTTGTTGGAGCTATCTGTTGTATGATGAACTTGGGCTTCATCAATTTAATTTGTGAGTAAATCTGGCTTTGATAATAGCCAGTGCTTACCCAGCCACCGACCTCACCGCACGTCACTGCATGAATCCATAGGGAGGGATTAGGGAAATTAATCTTTCACCGGACAGACAGATTGAGAACAGGAGGAAAAGGAGTCGAAGACCTTGAGGAAGAGGGAGGTTGAATGAAGGGTATTCACAGGGTGAGAAAGGGAGGAGAGTGTTTGTGAAACAGAGAGCTGATCTCATCAGATATAGTATAAGAGGGATAACAGGTCAAATGAAGGTCAATTAAAAATGAGAAACAGAAAGAGAGAGGAAGCGAGAAAAAGATAAATAGGGGGGAGAGAGAGAGGGGAGCTCAGATTGACAGCCATTAATCTGAGTGAATTACCCGGGGTGTGTAAATTCTAAAACACAAATCAACATGGCATTTGTCACAAAGGATTAAGCAGAACCCTGACACAGACAGGCCATGGCCTACGGTGGCCTCTGTTGAATATTTACCGCTGCAGCATGGGTTCGAATGCGGCCCGCTGCTACACTACATTGCCAAAAGTATGTGGATACCTGTTCGTCGAACATCTCATTCCAAAATCATGGGCATTAATATTGAGTTGGTCCCCCCTTTGTTCCAATTCATCCCAAAGGTTTTCGATGGGGTTGAGGTCAGGGCTCTGTGTAGGCCAGTTAAATTCTTCCACACTAATCTCCACAAACACTTTCTGTATGGACCTGGCTATGTGCACGGGGACATTTCCTGTTTCAGCATGACAAGGGCCTTTCCCAAGCTGTTGCCACATAGTTGGAAGCACATAATCATCTAGAATGTCATTGTATGCTGTAGCATTAAGATGTCCCTTCACTGGAACTAAGGGGCCTAGCCTGAACCATAAAAAACAGCCTCAAACCATTATTCCTCCTCCACCAAACTTTACAGTTAGCACATTGCATTCGGGCAGGTAGTGTTCTCCTAGCATCCGCCAAACCTGCCAGATGGTGAAGCGTGATTCATCACTCCAGTCCAATGACGGCAAGTTTGGCATTGTGGTTGGAATTGCGCATTGTGATCTTAGGCTTGTGTGTGGCTGCTTGGCCATGGAAACCAATTTCATGAAGCTCCTGACGAACAGTTCTTGTGCTGACGTTGCTTCCAGATCCGTTCTGTGAGCTTGTGTGGCCTACCACTTCGCGGCTGAGCCATTGTTGCTCCTAGACGTTTCCACTTCACAATAACAGCACTTACTGTTGACCGGGTCAGCTCTAGCGGGGCATAAATTTGATGAACTGAGTTGTTGGAAAGGTGGCATCCTATGACGGTGCCATATTTAAAGTCACTGAGCTCTTCAAGGCCATTCTACTGCCAATGTTTGTCTATGGAGACTACATGGCTGTGAGCTTGATTTTATCCAGGTCGCAATTGTAAATGAGAATTTGTTCTCAACTTGCCTACCTGTTTAAATAAAGGTGAAATAAATAAATAAATAAATACAGCTGTCATCAACGAGTGTAGCTGAAATAGCCAAATCCACTAATTTGACGTGGTGTCCACATACTTTTGGCAATGTAGTGTATTTTATGACACTCTCTATCTTTCACCTCCATCTCTCTCTATCAACTAAACATACAAAGACTTAAAAATATTTATATGAATCATTTTTCCCTAGCCTCTTTCTCAAAACGCATAGGAGAAAATGGTTTGAGGGACAGACAGACAGATCATGGAACAGAACACAGAGCGAGCGAGCGAGGGACAGAGAGAGAGACAGAGAGAGAGAGAGAGAAAGAGAGATGCTAGGTCTGGTGCACTGCCAGCACTACCACCTCCTCACTAGAGATAATGTAGTACAGAGCTCTGACTGATCTACTTACTGCATGATGCTCCTGTTATATGGTTTTAAGCCTCTGCTTTGGAACGGGCTAAGTCA
Organism: Salmo trutta; assembly: GCF_901001165.1. NCBI lineage: Eukaryota > Metazoa > Chordata > Actinopteri > Salmoniformes > Salmonidae > Salmo > Salmo trutta. The sequence continues at coordinate 45,648,734 of NC_042974.1, read as the reverse complement.
GATCTGTCCTTCCCTCCACAGAGGGACAAATGGTGTGGATTTTAAGGATTGTGGTGTGTGTGTGTGTGTGTTTCAAGTTTTATTTGGCACATACACAAGTACAGTGAAATTCTTTGTGTGTGTGTACATGTATGTATGTATGTATGTATGTATGTATGTATGTATGTATGTATGTATGTATGTATGTATGTATGTATGTGTATGTATTTATTAGGGATCCCCACTACTTTTCCCGGGGTCCAAACACTAAGGCACTTACATTACATATAAAACAAAAGATAACGCTACATCATAACATTATTATACCACTACATATCTACAATACAATATGTATAATACCACCATACAACAATATTAGAATGTACGCGTGTGCAGAGTGTGTGAGCTAGCGTGTGTGTGCGTATGCATGTCTTCACAGTCCGCGATGTTCCATAAGGAGTAGTTTTATATGTTCAAAAAAAATGTAATCTGATTTTACTGCTTGCATTACTTGATGTGGAATAGAGTTCCATGTAGTCATGGCTCTGTGTAGTACTGTGCATTTCTCGGAGTCTGTTCTTGACCTAGGGACTATGAAGAGACCCCTTGTGGCATGTCTTGTGGGGTATGTCTGAGTTGTTTGCTAGACATTTGAACAGACAGCTCGGTGCCTTCCACATGTCAATACCTCTCACAAAGACAAGTAGTGATGCAGTCAATCTCTCCTCTACTTTGACCCAGGAGAGACTGACAGGCATGTCATTGATGTTAGCCCTCCGTGTACATTTAAGGGCCAGCCGTGCATCTCTGTGTTCTGGGACAACTGTAATGTCCCTCTTTGTGGCACTTGACTATATGACTGGGCAGTAATACAGGTGCGACAAACCTAGGACTTGCTTTGTTGTTAGCGATGTCAAGAAAGCAGAGCAACGCTTTATTACGAACAGACCTCGTCCCATCTTAGCTACCGTTTCATCAATATGTTTTGACCATGACGGTATACAATCCAGGGTTACACAAAGCAGTTTAGTCTCCTCAACTTGCTACATTTCCAAATGATTCATAACAAGATTTAGTTGAGGTTAAAGGGTTTAGTAAAGGTTTGTCCCAAATACAATGCTTTTAGTTTGTGAAATGTTTAGTACCAGCGTATTACTTGCCACCCATTCTAAAACTGACTGCGGCTCTTTCTTAAGTGTTGCAGTGATTTCACAGTGACAGGTCGTCAGTAAAGATTGAAAAAAGTAAGGGGCCTAGACAACTGCCCTGGGGAATGCCCAACTCTAACTGGATTATGTTAGAGAGGCTTCCATTAAAGATCACCCTCTATGTTCTGTTAGACAGGTAACTCTTGATGCACGATATAGCAGGGGATGTAAAGCCATAACACATGTTTTTACAGCGGATTATGAGCAATGTCAAAAGCTGCACCGAAGTCTAACAAAACAGCTCCCACAAGCTTCTTATTATCAATTACTGTGAAATAGTATTGTATCTGGTCAAAAACAATTATTTAAAAGGTTTAATAAGGGTTGGCTGATTGGTCGGCTGTTTGAGCCAGTAAAGGGTTTATTGCTATTCTTGTGTAGAGGAATGACGTGTGTTTGTGTGTATCACTGAAAGTAATGTTTCGGGGTTATAATTGGAGTGTATCATCACCTCCTCGAGCGTCTTTCTGCTAATTGCTCTTTCACCAAAAAAACGGGGGAAAGAGAGACATTGTTGGAAGATAAAAGGCCTAGTGAAGAGTTTCATTCCAAAACGCTATATAAAAATTATGAAAGAGATTGGTGTGTTTTTTTCATTAACTTATCATGGCATTGGGTTTTTCAATTACAGAGTCAGAGAAATAAGTAGTACTACTCAGTTTCCACAGTCAAATGTTGTAACTACATTTTAATTGAAACATTTAAAAAAAAGTAAAACTATACATTTGTGACATCAATAGAATATTTTTACAGCTAAAATAGCATTTTGGAAATAAACTCTTCAATTGTTCTTTCAATGCTTAGTCCTATAATTAAGTGATGCATCTTAAAAACAAGAACTATGCACTTCAGTTAGAGGCCAGGTCCCAAATGGTATCCTATTCCCAATTTAGTGCACTACTTTTGACCAGAACCCTGGGCCCTCGTCCCCAGCATCAACTGCTGGAACAAACGAACGAACGAACACACACACACGAACACACACACACACACACACACAAAGGCTGAAACAACTGAAGCCTAGGCAGCCTATTTGGGAAGTAATTCCCAGCACGGCCGAAGGCCCCAGTCAGTCAGAACCCTCTGCTTCTCTGTATCATATTCTTTCCTATAAATGTACACTGAACAAAAATATAACATATGTAAAATGTTGGTCCCATGTTTCATGAGGTGAAATAAAAGATTCCAGAAATGTTCCATATACATTTGTTTACATCCCTGTGAGCATTTCTCCTTTGCTAAGATAATCCATCCACCTGACAGGTGTGGCATATCAAGAAGCTGAATAAAGAGCATGATCCTTACACAGGTGCACCTTTTGTTGGGGACAATAAAAGGCCACTAAAATGCAGGCTTTTCACACAACACAATGTCAAAGATGTCTCAAGTTGAGGGTTTGTGCAATGCTGAAGGGAGGAATTTCCACCAGAGCTATTGCCAGAGAATTTAATGTTAGTTTCTATACCATAAGCCACCTCCAACGTCTTTTTAGAGATTTGGCAGTACGTCCAACCGGCCGGCCTCAAAACCGCAGACCAGTGGTGGAAAAAGTACCCAATTGTCATACATGAGTAAAAGTAAAGATACCTTCATAGACTATTTGTCAAGTAAAAGTCACCCAGTAAAATACTACTTGCGTAAAAGTCTAAAAGTACTTGGTTTTAAATATACTTGAGTATCAAAAGTACACGTAATTGCTAAAATATACTTAAGCATCAAAAGTAAAAGTATAAACCATTTCAAATTCCTTTTATTAAGGAAACTAGACGGCACAATTTGTTTATTTAGCCAGGAGCACACTCCGACATAAATTACAAAAGGAAGCATGTGTGTTTAGTAAGTCCGTCAGATCAGAGGCAGTAGGGATGACCAGGGATGTTCTCTTGATAAGTCTGTGAATTGGACCATTTTCCTGTCCTGCTAAGCATTCAAAATGTAATGAGTACTTTTGGGTGTCTGGGAAAATGTATGGCGTAAAAAGTACATTATTTTCTTTAGGAATGTAGTGAAGTAAAAGTAAAAGTTGTCAAAACTATAAATAGTAAAGTAAAGTACAGATACCCATTGTCACGTCCTGACCAGCAGATGGAGCTAGTGTTTTAGTTTTGGGGTCAGGACGTGGCATGTTTGTGTTGTGAATGTTTGTGGATGATTGGGACTTCCAATTGAAGGCAGGTGTGTATAGTTGCCTTTGATTGGAAGTCCTATATAGGTGTGTGTGTTTTTCTTTGGGGTTGTGGGTGGTTGTTTTGCACTGTGTTTTCAAGCCTGCAAACTGTTGCTGTCGTGGTTGTTGTTTCCTGTGGATGCTTTACTCTTTTTTTTGTTAATTAAAATATGAGTATCCACACTTCCGCTGTGCCTTGGTCCTCCTTCCAACAGCACAAAGTATTTTGTGACAGAACCACCCACCTACACAGGACCAAGACTGCCCTGAACTGCCGGAGTGGCCAGACTGCCCTGAACTGCCGGAGTGGCCAGACTGCCCTGAACTGCCGGAGTGGCCAGACTGCCCTGAACTGCCGGAGGGGCCAGACTGCCCAGACTGTCCCGAGCTGCCAGACTGTCCCGAGCTGCCAGACTGTCCCGAGCTGCCAGACTGTCCCGAGCTGCCAGACTGTCCAGACTGTCCCGAGCTGCCAGACTGCCCAGAGCTGCCAGACTGCCCAGAGCTGCCAGACTGCCCAGACTGTCCCGAGCTGCCAGACTGTCCCGAGCTGCCAGACTGCCCAGACTGTCCCGAGCTGCCAGACTGTCCCGAGCTGCCAGACTGTCCCGAGCTGCCAGACTGTCCCGAGCTGCCCCAGACTGTCCCGAGCTGCCAGACTGTCCCGAGCTGCCAGACTGTCCCGAGCTGCCAGACTGTCCCGAGCTGCCAGACTGTCCCAGACTGTCCCGAGCTGCCAGACTGTCCCAGACTGTCCCGAGCTGCCAGACTGTCCCAGACTGTCCCGAGCTGCCAGACTGCCCAGACTGCCCAGACTGTCCCGAGCTGCCAGACTGCCCAGACTGTCCCGAGCTGCCAGACTGTCCCGAGCTGCCAGACTGTCCCGAGCTGCCAGACTGTCCCGAGCTGCCAGACTGTCCCGAGCTGCCAGACTGTCCCGAGCTGCCAGACTGTCCCGAGCTGCCAGACTGTCCCGAGCTGCCAGACTGTCCCAGACTGTCCCGAGCTGCCAGACTGTCCCAGACTGTCCCGAGCTGCCAGACTGTCCCAGACTGTCCCGAGCTGCCAGACTGTCCCAGACTGTCCCGAGTGCCAGACTGCCAGACTGTCCCGAGCTGCCAGACTGTCCCAGACTGTCCCGAGCTGCCAGACTGTCCCAGACTGTCCCGAGCTGCCCAGACTGTCCCAGCTCCAGGACTGCCCGAGCTGCCAACTGTCCCGAGCTGCCAGGACTGTCCCGACTGCCAGACTGTTCCCAGACTTGTCCCGAGCTGCCAGACTGTCCCGAGCTGCCAGACTGTCCCGAGCTGCCAGACTGTCCCGAGCTGCCAGACTGTCCCGAGCTGCCAGGACTGCCCGAGCTGCCAGACTGTCCCAGACTGTCCCCGAGCTGCCAGACTGTCCCAGCTGTCCCGAGCTGCCAGACTGTCCCAGACTGTCCCGAGCTGCCAGGACTGCCCAGACTGTCCGAGCTGCCAGAACTGCCCAACTGTCCCGAGCTGCCAGGACTGTCCCGAGCTGCCAGACTGTCCCGAGCTGCCAGACTGTACGAGCTGCCAGGACTGTCCCAGACTGTCCCCGAGCTGCCAGACTGTCCCAGACTGTCCCGAGCTGCCAGACTGTCCCAGACTGTCCCGAGCTGCCAGACTGTCCCAGACTGTCCCGAGCTGCCAGACTGTCCCAGACTGTCCCGAGCTGCCAGACTGCCCAGACTGTCCCGAGCTGCCAGACTGCCCAGACTGTCCCGAGCTGCCAGACTGCCCAGACTGTCCCGAGCTGCCAGACTGTCCCGAGCTGCCAGACTGTCCCGAGCTGCCAGACTGCCCAGACTGTCCCGAGCTGCCAGACTGTCCCGAGCTGCCAGACTGTCCCGAGCTGCCAGACTGTCCCGAGCTGCCAGACTGTCCCGAGCTGCCAGACTGTCCCAGACTGTCCCGAGCTGCCAGACTGTCCCAGACTGTCCCGAGCTGCCAGACTGTCCCAGACTGTCCCGAGCTGCCAGACTGCCCAGACTGTCCCGAGCTGCCAGACTGCCCAGACTGTCCCGAGCTGCCAGACTGTCCCGAGCTGCCAGACTGTCCCGAGCTGCCAGACTGTCCCGAGCTGCCAGACTGTCCCACAGACTGTCCCGAGCTGCCAGACTGTCCCAGACTGTCCCGAGCTGCCAGACTGTCCCAGACTGTCCCGAGCTGCCAGACTGTCCCAGACTGTCCCGAGCTGCCAGACTGTCCCAGACTGTCCCGAGCTGCCAGACTGTCCCAGACTGTCCCGAGCTGCCAGACTGTCCCAGACTGTCCCGAGCTGCCAGACTGTCCCAGACTGTCCCGAGCTGCCAGACTGTCCCAGACTGTCCCGAGCTGCCAGACTGTCCCAGACTGTCCCGAGCTGCCAGACTGTCCCAGACTGTCCCGAGCTGCCAGACTGTCCCAGACTGTCCGAGCTGCCAGACTGTCCCAGACTGTCCCGAGCTGCCAGACTGTCCCAGACTGTCCCGAGCTGCCAGACTGCCCAGACTGTCCCGAGCTGCCAGACTGCCCAGACTGTCCCGAGCTGCCAGACTGCCCAGACTGTCCCGAGCTCCTTCCAACAGCACAAAGTATTTTGTGACACCCATAAAACAACTTTAGTACTTAAAGTATTTTTACTTAAGTACTTTACAACACTGCCGCAGACCACTTGTATGGCGTAAAGTGAGCGAGCAGTTTGCTGATGTCAATGTTGTGAACAGAGTCCCCCCAATGGTGGCAGTGGGTTATTGATTGGGCAGGCATAAGCTACGGACAACGAACACAATTGCATTTTATCGATGGCAATTTGAATGTGCAGAGATACTGTGATGAGATCCTGAGACTCATTGTCGTGCCATTCATCCACCACCATCACCTCATGTTTCAGCATGATGATGCACGGCCCCATGTAAGGATCTGTTCACAATTCCTGGAAGCTGAAAATGTCCCAGTTCTTCCATGGCCTGCATACTCACCAGACTTGTCACCCATTGAGCACGTTTTGGGATGCTCTGGATTGACGTGTATAAAAGCGTGTTCCTCAACCATTGAAGAGGAGTTGGACAACATTCCACGGGCCACAATCAACAGCGAAGGAGCTGTGTCGCTCTGCATGAGGCCAATGGCGGTGACACCAGATACGGAATGGTTTTCTGATCCACGCCCCTACCTTTTTTTTAAGCTATCTGTATTCCCAGTCATGTGAAATCCATAGATTAGGGCCTAATGAATTTATTTCAATTGACCAATTTCCTTATATGAACTGTATCTCAGTAAAATATTTGATATTTTTGCATGTTGCATTTATATTTTTGTTCAGTATAATTATGGTTTGGAGTTCTCAAATCTGAAGTGGCACAGCAACACACACACACACACACACACACACACACACACACACACACACACACACACACCAACTGAGTAACACCACCAGCTGACCAAGGTCTTCACTTCATCAATCCACAACTTAATCTTTATTTCCCCAAAATGTTTGAGAACCACGAACAAACCTAAAGTGCCTTCAGAAAGTATTCATACCCCTTGACTTTTTCCACATTTTGTTGTGTTACAGCCTGAATTATTTTAATTAAATTTAATTGATTAAATTGAGATTTTGTGTCACTGGCCTACAACACAATACCCCATAATGTCAAAATGGATTTAAGTTGTTATACATTTTTACAAATTAATTCAAAATTAAAAGCTGAAATGTCTTGAGTCAGTAAGTATTCAACCCCTTTGTTATGGCAAGCCTAAATAAGTTCAGAAGTAAAAATGTGCTTAGTAAGTTGCAGGTCTGCAATCATAGTGTTCAACATGATTTTTGAATGATGACCCCACACATACAATTACATGTAAGGTTAAGGTTTTCTAATGCCTCGCAAAGAAGGGAACCTATTGGTAGATACAAAAAAAATTAAAAAGCAGACCTTGAATATCAATTTGAGCATGGTGAAGTTAATAATTACCCTTTGGATGGTGTACCAATACACCCAGTCACTACAAATATACAGGCATCTTTCCTAACTCAGTTGCCGGAGAGGAAGGAAAGCTCTCAGGGATTTCACCATGAGGCCAATGGTGACATTAAAACAGTTACAGAGTTTAATGGCTGTGATAAGAGAAAGCTGAGGATGGATCAACAACATTGTAGTTACTTCACAATACTAACTTAAATGACAAGAGTGAAAAGAAAGAATCCTGTTCAGAATACAAATATTCCAAAACATGCATCCTGCTTGCTCACTGGAATATATCTACTGCTGTACATATCATTCTTAGTAAATATTTTTGGTGTATATACCCATAGATTGCATTTGGACTATGGCTACAGTTTTTTTGGGTTGTTAACTGGATTCGTTCTGACATTTGTGATTTCTTGTTTTTGATATTTTGTGTACATGACATTAGGAGCTAGTAACACAAGCATTTCGCTGCACCCGCTATAACATCTGTTAAACTGTGTACGCGACCAATTAACTTTGATTTGATGAGCTTCACTAGATAGTGCACTACGACCAGGGGCCGCACTTTACTTTACTATGTTTTCAGGGACAATGCACACAGTAAATCAACATTTCAGTAAAAGTGCCGGATTTAGCCAGCCGGCTAATTTTCAACACTATAGGGGTCGTTCCACAAAATGAGTGCCTTTTGCGTCCCGTTGAAATTTTAAGTAGAAATTGTGCACCAATTCTCATCGACGGGGCTGCAGTGGAGCAGGTTGAGAGCTTCAAGTTCCTTGGTGTCCACATCAACAACAAACTAGAATGGTCCAAACACACCAAGACAGTCGTGATGAGGGCACGACCAAGCCTATTCCCCCTCAGGAAACTAAAAAGGACAAAAAGGCTTCTCAACAGCTTTTACCCCCAAGCCATAAGACTCTTGAACAGTTAATCAAATGGCTACCCAGACTATTTGCATTGTGTCCCACCCACCACCCGCCAACCCCTCTTTTACACTACTGCTACTCTCTGTTCATCATATATGCATAGTCCCTTTAACCATATCTACATGTACATACTACCTCAAACAGCCTAACTAACCGGTGTCTGTATGTAGCCTCACTACTTTTATAGCCTCGCTACTGTATATAGCCTGTCTTTTTACTGTTGTTTTATATCTTTACCTACTTATTGTTCGCCTAATACCTTTTTTGCACTATTGGTTAGAGCCTGTAAGTAAGCATTTGACTGTAAGGTCTGCACCTGCTGTATTCAGCGCACGTGACAAATAAACGTTGACTTGATTTGACCAATGTTGAATTTTAAAAGCCTTTTATATTCAATGAAGTGCCGTTTAATAGTGCCGTTTATTATAGCAATTCAATGGCTCAAACACGAGACGTATGTGGCAGGGTCTACAGTCAATCACGGATTACAAAAAGAAAACCAGCCCTGTCGCGGACATCGACATCTTGCTCCCAAACAAATTAAACAACTTCTTTTCTCGCTTTGAGGACAATACAGTGCCACTGACACGGCCCGCTAACAAAGCCTGTGGGCTCTCCTTCTCCGTGGCCAACGTGAGTAAAACATTTAAACGTGTTAACCCTCGCAAGGCTGCCGGCCCAGACGGCATCCCCGGCCGCGTCCTCAGAGCATCCCATATCTCTCCCTATCACAGTCGGTTGTCCCCACATGCTTCAAGATGGCCACCATTGTTCCTGTTCCCAAGAAAGTGAAGGTAACTGAACTAAATGACTATCGCCCTGTGGCACTCACTTCTGTCATCATGAAGTGCTTTGAGAGACTAGTCAAGGATCATATCACCTCCACCCTACCTGACACCCTAGACCCACTCCAATTTGCTTACCGCCACAATAGGTCCACTGACGATGCAATCGCCATCCCACTGCCCTATCCCATCTGGACAAGAGGAATACCTATGTAAGAATGTGGTTCATTGACTACAGCTCAGCATTCAACACCATAGTACCCTCCAAACTCATCATTAAGCTTGAGACCCTGGGTCTCGATCCCGCCCTGTGCAACTGGGTCCTGGACTTTCTGACGGACCGCCCCCAGGTGGTGAAGGTAGGAAACAACATCTCCACCCCGCTGATCCTCAACACTGGGGCCCTACAAGGGTGATTTCTCAGCCCTCTCCTGTACTCCCTGTTCACCCATGACTGCGTGGCCATGCACGCCTCCAACTCAATCATCAATCAAGTTTGCAGTCAACACTACAGTGGTAGGCCTGATTACCAACAATGACGAGACGGCCTACAGGGAGGAGGTGAGGGCCCTCGGAGTGTGGTGTCAGGAAATTACCCTCTCACTCAACGTCAACAAAACAAAAGGAGATGATCGTGGACTTCAGGAAACAGCAGAGGGAGCACCCCCATCCACATCAACGGGACAGAAGTGGAGAAGGTGGAAAATGTTAAGTTCCTCGGCGTACACATCACGGACAAACTGAAATGATCCACCCACACAGACAGTGTGGTGAAGAAGGCGCAACAGCGCCTCTTCAACCTCAGGATGCTGAAGAAATTTGGCTTGTCACCTAAAACACTCACAAAGTTTTACAGATGCCAAATCGAGAGCATCCTGTCGGGCTGTATCACCGATCGGTACGGAAATTGCACCGCCATCAACCGCAAGGCTCTTCAGAGGGTAGTGCGGTCTGCACAAAGGATCACCGAGGGCAAACTACCTGCCCTCCAGGACACCTACAGCACCCGATGTCACAGGATGGCCAAAAAGATCCTCAAGGACAACAACCACTGCCTGTTCACCCCGCTATCATCCAGAAGGCGAGGTCAATACAGGTGCATCAAAGCTGGGACTGAGAGACTGAAAAACAGCTTCTATCTCAAGGCCATCAGACTGTTAAACAGCCATCACTAACATAGAGAGACTGTTGCCAACATACAGACTCAAATCTCTGGTCCTAGTTATTTTGTCATTTCTGAAGATTATTATTTATTTAATGTGATTAGTGATTCATTTTAAGTAAAAAAAATAAACCTGTCGCTCTTTTTAAGGTCAAGCCTGTTGCGTGAACTGAACTCTGGTTTTAATATGGTGAAACTTGTCCTTTATAAATATTTTTTTCAAAATAAACATTTAACATCTAATAGTCAAATTATAGTTTATAAGGTGAGCTGGTTCTACTCTTTTTGGCCATTTTCTGGTGTTTTGTGGTGGAAAACTGAGTGGGTCGAGCATAACACGTCAGCCATGTTACCCATAGATACAGGTCACAAGACATTTGAACAATTATTTTTTAGCTTGCATTCAATTGCCCCTCTTCCTGTCGCAAACAATAAAAGTCCATTCCCTCCGTCAGAAGGGGATTTATGCTTGATTTAAGATGAAATCGTCAAACCTGTTACGGTCGACCCTGTTACCCTGACACTTAATAGGCAATTACTATAGCAAAACATTTTATTTAACCTCTTGAGATGGGAAAACGTGTTTTTAAAATTAAGTTTAACATGTGCAGCTCTTCATGAGAGAATGTTAAAATGAGGTGAAATCAAAACTTACACATCTCATAAGGCACCAAATTAGTGGAAGGACCTAAAGGGTGCTATTTCTGATTGAGCAAGTGTGTCAAACAGCGGGACCGATTCATAACCATGTCAGCACCGGGAATACAGTGCTTATTGAAGGCGGCGACACTAACCCCTAGACCACCCAAACCACAAAGCTACAGTATATCACACCTGTTGTTTTTAAGTAAAGTGTTTACTCTTGCTTCCTGGTGGTCACAAGGCATGTACACTATAGAGGTAGAAAGAGGGCTCTAGATGGATATAATCTGTTTTCGCATGGACATTACCATTGAGGGTTTTTCACCATTTTAAAGTAGTCAACTGGGTGGGGATTCCTATAGGTTAGGAGTGATCGGCCAATGATCACGGCTTTAAGCTATATCAAACAAGATTCGGTTCAGGACTCCAGCACTAACCACCAATATTAGCATTTAGACTTTTTTTAAACAAAAAATGCAATACTTGCTTTATTGGTCCATTTGCATGGATATTCTTTGCTTTCACAGTACCCAACCTGACACAAAACAAACACATCACAGGCTGGGAGCAGCACATGGCCTGCGGCATCACGCTGGAGCACTTAGGGGAACACTTAGGGGTAAAGTGATTTGCTCAAGGGAACAACGGCGGTAGGTAGTATACAGGGATACTGAAGCCGGGAACCCTCCGTCACAGACGCCATAATGGCACAGATACAAAGATGAGTTATTTTTCTATCTCTATGATGTAAACATTGTTTTCCTGATAACTTTTCTCCACATCCCCTTCCTCTGCTCCAAGGCTTTATGGGTAATTTGCATTACATTTCCATAACCAGGCCCCTGGCTAGGGCAATCTCGAGAGGACAGAGTTGGGCAGAGGGAACATCATCACAAGAATGTTTGGCACATCTGTTCACACCCTTAGGGTTTGTAGGAATGTTTTTAATACACCTATGGAATTAATCAGAGTTAATTTTGTGTATATTTTGTGAGATAACTGTATTTGTTTGTTGTAAAGGTCATGCTATGGTCTCACCCCTGACGATCTAATCCAAATACCTCAAGGCAGAGGAGAGGACTATTGCCAGCACATGTTGCTTTACATGTCGTCACGTTATCACATTAACTTCACATAAGATCACGTGAAAATGTGTTTTTGGAACATTTCACGTTTTCTCATGTGAAATGCATGTGTTTTTTCCATAAGACACTGACGGCCAATTGCAATGAAGTAGCTGAACTTCGTACGGAGCACTTTGTTAGCATTGGTTTTCTTAAAACTATACAAAACAGGAGATTACATGCACTTGCATGCTAAAATAAGTTTGATTGCAACGCAAAACCCACAAGAATAAACAAATGACTTAACGGATCTCACAATGATTCCAGACAGCTGCAACTTTCGTTGTCTATAGGTTCTCTATTGGTTACAGAATTAAACAACGATCTATTGGAAAACATAAGGCTGATGAAGGTAGAATAATTCTTATTATAGTATAAGAATATAGTAAAATTATGCCTATACAGTATATTCATTTAAATGCTTCATCTTAAATGGCTTAATATGTGCCATTTGAAATAACTGTATTAAACTACAGTTTAATTTTATAAAAATTCGATTGGCTTGATTTAGTTACACATTTCAAATATGCACAGTGCAGGGATCTTTTTCCCCAGAATCTTGATAAGAAATTACCATACTTTTTAAGACAAGTTCTAACTAATGGATTACATTAATTGGAAATGAAAAATGATTAAGTGTAGGCTACACCAACATAGTTTTCCATTCATAAAACGTGTAGGGTCAATTGCCACAGTAGATTTTGATAGCAATCAGGACTAAAAGTTCAACACTGGTATCAGCTTTAGGGAGAGGTAGTTTGCAATTGGCCCAGAGAGTGTGAGTGTTATAAGTTGGAGTGTGTGTGTGTGTGTGTGTGTGTGTGTTCATGCGTGCATTTGGGTGTGTGCGTGTGTATGGATGCAATTTATAAACAGCTCAGCCTGCTTTGTGTGCATGGGGTGTAATCTTAATAACTATTTAACTACTTATCACATCAACAATCAAACACTAAAAGGAGGAAGTTTACCAAGTAAACAAGCAACCACAAGAGAATAATATACCGTTATAAACAAAGTGCAAAGTCTTAAATAACAAAGCATCCATGTCTCTAAACATGTATAAGTGATTAGTCCAGTCACATCAGCTCTCTCCTTATCCTCCATAGCAGACACAGAGCAGTTTCAGTGTCACACTGTTATGGTAAATCGGTGTCACTCCGAAAATAATTCTGAGTAGTAGTTTATCACATCAGTCGCCGGCTTCATTAATAAGTGCATTGACAATGCCATCCCCACTGTGACTGTGCATACATATCCCAACCAGAAGCCATGGATCACAGGCAACAGCCGCACTGAGCTAAATGCTACAGCGGCCGCGTTCAAGGAGCGGGACACTAATCCGGACGCTTATAAGAAATCCCACTACGGGGCCTCCCGAGTGGCGCAGTGGTCTAAGGCACTGCATGGCAGTGCTAGCTGTGCCACTAGAGATAAAGGCTCTAAAGGCTCTGTCGCGATTGGGAGACCCATGGGGTGTCACACAATTAGCCCAGCATCGTACGGGTTAGGGGAGGGTTTGGCCGGTACGGATGTCCTTGTCCCATCGTGCACTAGCGACTCCTGTGGCGGGCCGGGCGCAGTGCACGCTGACCCGGTCGCCAGGTGCACGGTGTTTCCTCCGACACATTGGTGCGGCTGGCTTCCTGCTTAAGTCAGCATTGTGTCAAGCAGCAGTGCGGCTTGGTTGGGTTGTGTTTCAGAGGACGCACGGCTCTCGACCTTCACCTCTCTCTCTCGAGTCCTTACGGGAGTTGCAGCGATGAGACAAGACTGGGGAGAAAAATAAAATTAAAATAATAAGAAGAAGAAATCCCACTACAGGCAATGCAAATAATCTAGGTAGCCATTTGATTAGCTGTTCAGGAGTCTTATGGCTTGGGGGTAGAAGCTATTTAGGATCCTCTTGGACCTAGACTTGGCGCTCCGGTACCGCTTGCCATGCGGTAGCAGAGAGAACAGTCTATGACTAGGTTGGCTGGAGTCTTTCACAATTTTTAGGGCCTTCCTCTGACACCGCCTGGTATAGAGGTCCTGGATGGCAGGTAGCTTGGCCCCGGTGATGTACTGGGTCGTACGCACTACCCTCTGTAGTGCCTTGCGGTTGGAGGCCGAGCAGTTGCTTTACCAGACAGTGATGCAACTCATCAGGATGCTCTCGATGGTGCAGCTGTATGAAAAACAGCCACCTGTCAGAAGATGCTTAGACTCGTTCACCTTATTATGTTGTGATGAAAGGTCAAGTTCAGGTCAAACCTACTTCTGAGCTTTTAATTGCTGACAAGATGGTTGCTGCTGTCAGGGGGAGGTTAGATTTATTAAAATGTTGTTGTCAGGAAAAGTCACGCAAGGAGGACTGAGAGAGGCTATATGAGTTACAGGATGTCTTAGACATTTTGCAGAACCTGGGGAGAGCTATCACATACTGTATTCTGTACCAACTTCTGCATACAATTGTATTACTAAAGGAGAATTTTAATACTTAAACAAAGAGTCTGTGATTCCTTTCTACTACCATTATATATAACTTTAAGAATTATATACAGTCGTGGCCAAAAGTTTTGAGAATGACACAAATATTAATTTTCACAAAGTCTGCTGCCTCAGTTTGTATGTTGGCAATTTGCATATACTCCAGAATGTCATGAAGAGTGATCAGATGAATTGCAAAGTCCCTCTTTGCCATGCAAATGAACTGAATCCCCCCAAAACATTTCCATTGCATTTCAGCCCTGCCACAAAAGGAGCAGCTGACATCATGTCAGTGATTCTCTCGTTAACACAGGTGTGAGTGTTGACTAGGACAAGGCTGGAGATCACTCTGTCATGCTGATTGAGTTTGAATAACAGACTGGAAGCTTCAAAAGGAGGGTGTGCTTGGAATCATTGTTCTTCCTCTATCAACCATGGTTACCTGCAAGGAAACACATGCCGTCATCATTGCTTTGCACAAAAAGGGCTTCACAAGCAAGGATATTGCTGCCAGTAAGATTGCACCTAAATCAACCATTTATCGGATCATCAAGAACTTCAAGGAGAGCGGTTCAATTGTTGTGAAGAAGGCTTTCAAGGAGCCAAAGAAAGTCATCAGGGACAGACTGATATTCTGCTAAAGGTACAGGGATTGGACTGCTGAGGACTGGGGTAAAGTCATTTTCTCTGATGAATCCCCTTTCCGATTGTTTGGGGCATCTGGAAAAAAGCTTGTCCAGAGAAGACAAGGTGAGCGCTACCATCAGTCCTGTGTCATGCCAACAGTAAAGCATCCTGAGACCATTCATGTGTGGGCTTGCTTCTAGCCAAGGGAGTGGGCTCACTCACAATTATGCCTAAGAACACAGCCATGAATAAAGAATGGTACCAACACATCCTCTGAGAGCAACTTCTCCCAACCATCCAGGAACAGTTTGGTGACGAACAATGCCTTAACCGGCATGAATGAGCACCTTGCCATAAGGCAAAAGTGATAACTAAGTGATTCGGGGAACAAAACATCAATATTTTGGGTCCATGGCCAGGAAACTCCCCAGACCTTAATCCCATTGAGAACGTGTGGTCAATCCTCAAGAGGCGGGTGGACAAACAAAAACCCACAAATTCTGACAAACTCCAAGCATTGATTATGCAAGAATGGGCTGCCATCAGTCAGGACGTGGCCCAGAAGTTAATTGACAGCATGCCAGGGCGGATTGCAGAGGTCTTGAAAAAGAAGGGTCAACACAGCAAATATTGACTCTTTGCATCAACTTCATGTAATTGTCAATAAAAGCCTTTGACACTTATGAAATGCTTGTAATTATACCTCAGTATTCCATAGTAACATCTGACAAAAATATCTAAACTCACTGAAGCAGCAAACTTTGTGGAAATTAATATTTGTGTCATTCTCAAAACTTTTGGCCACGACTGTAGAACTGATCATCTGTTGAAGAAATTGGCCAACAACGCCAAGGAACTTGAAGCTCTCAACCTGCTCCACTACAGCCCCATTGATGAGAATAGGGGCGTGCTCAATCCTCCTGTTTCTTGTAGTCCACAATTATCTCCTTTGTCTTGATCACGTTGAGGGAGAGGTTGTTGTCCTTGCACCACACGGTCAGGTCCCTGACCTCCTTTTAACCTTATTGTTTACATAATGTTGCTGCTACTGTCTCTTACGACCGAAAATAACTTCTGGACATCAGAACAGCGATTACTCACCGTGGACTGGAAGAAACTTTTTCCTTTAACGAGTCAGACGAAAAGGATACCCTGCTTTCACTGGAACAGGCCCAGATCCACGCCTTTTGCATGAAGAAAAGACCCAGGAATAGGGGCCGCAGATCGGGCAGCCTTCGAAGAATCCGTAGGCGAGCGAGTAAACTCCCACTGCCATCCGTTCTTCTTGCTAACGATATGGACAATATAGAGCTAGCGGAATTTTCCATGCACCGGCAGAACAGAGATGCTACCTCTGGAAAGACGAGGGGTGGGGGTGTGTGTCTATTTGTCAATAACAGCTGGTGTGCAATGTCTAATATTAAAGGAGTCTCGAGGTATTGCTCGCCTGAGGTAGAGTACCTTATGATAAGCTGTAGACCACACTATCAACCAAGAGAGTTATCATCTATATTCTTTGTATCTGTCTATTTACCACCACAGAACGAAACTGGCACTAAGACCGCTCTCAACTAACTGTATAAACCCATAAGCAAAGAAGAAAATGCTGGTGATCTGCTTGAAACATGTTGGTATTATAGACTCGGACAGGGAGAGGTTGAAAATGTCAGTGAAGACACTTGCCAGTTGGTCGGCGCATGCTCGGACTACACGTCCTGGTAATCCGTCTGGCTCTGCAGCCTTGTGAATGTTAACCTGTTTAAAGGTCTTACTCACATTGGTTGCGGAGAGCCTGATCATACAGTTATCCGGAACAGCTGATGCTCTCATGCATGTTACAGTGTTACTTGCCTCGAAGCGAGCATATAAGTTATTTAGTTTGTCTGGTAGGCTCGTGTCACTGGGCAGCTCTCAGTTGTGCTACCCTTTGTAGGCTGTAATAGTTTGCAAGCCCTGCCACATCCGACGAGCGTCGGAGCCGGTGTAGTACAATTCGATCTTAGGAAGGGAAACCCAGCCGTGAGCTGCCTAGTGACACGAGCCTACCACACCAGCTAAATGTCTTCTATGCTCGCGTCGAGGCAAGCAACACTGAACTATGCATGAGAGCACCAGCTGTTCCGAACGACTGTGTGATCACGCTCTCTCTCTGCATTGTTGGGAAGGGCACATAAGTAAGCATTTTATCTGTGTCCGAAATGGCACCGTGTTCTTTATATAGTGCAGTACTTTCCCCAGAGCCCTATGGGAAGGAATAGGGCGGCATTTGGAACGCAACCTAACTGTATAACTTTGTGTCTCACAATGTGTTGCTTCAATTTGTTTCAGAGGCATATTTTTCCCAAACACAATTTCATATGGATAACAGTGTTAACACAGTGGATTTACTCAGATATGTGAGAGACAGTCTGTGTGTCTGTGTGTGTGTGTGTCTTAAAAAGAAATAGATAGACAGAATAAATTATTTATTGAGCATTTGAAGAGCGTTGAGAGTTTCTTTCTGAGGAAGCAGCTGACTAACACAGAGCTCTAAATAGAGGCAAATGCTCCCTCTCTCCCCCCTTCTCTTTTTTTTGTAGGCACTAAAAGAAGAGATGTGTCTGTTTCGGACAGATGGGCTGCACTCTGACTAAACGGCAGGCGCAACCACACTCAAACACAAACAAACACACACACTTCCGCTAATCAGAATGCAGAGTAAGCAATAGCTATTTCTCTCGTCCGCTCCTTCCCCCTCTCCTCCACTCCTCCGATGGATCCAGAGGGAGGAGAAGAATCACCTCCATTTATCCCTCCATCCCTGAGAGGAATAAACGGATCTTAGCCGCAGGGAGAGAGGGATTGGTGCAGAGCAGAGGGATGGAAGGAGGGATGTTAGCAAAGAACAGAACAACAGAGAGAAGTAGGCCAATTAGAGCATATCCTCTGCCAAGGATGCAGACAAAGCATGGATATAGTACGTAACTTACTGAATGACTGCAGCCATCTTAATTCACAAACTTTATGGAGTCTTCAAGCTGAAAGTGTGTCTGCAGCTAAATCAGGCTATGTCAAGTCCACCATATGTACAGGTTGAGCGGGCTCTTGTGAACACCTGTGTTGACATGCTGAGGTACTCAGACCCTGATAAACAATAGACCGTGTTGTTGAGTATTTTGTTGTTAAGACAGCACAACGCTTTGTTTAGCAGATCTACAGCTGACCACTACTGCCAGCCCTTCACACACAAACACACACATGCACACACAAACACATGGGAGCACAATAACACAAACAAACACATACACCCTGCGTGTAAAACAAGAGATAAAAGAGACATACACACACTCATCCTCCCTTCTGACCTTATGGCTCAGCATAGTAGCACGAAAACGACTACAAACTGAAAGCTTCTCCATATTAAACCACTTCAGTTTAACCCTCCCGTTGTCCTTGTATTCCGTATAGACCCCGTGTTCTCCGGGTCAGTGTGACCCGCCTTGACTAAACCCCCAATGAGCACAGGTGTGGCAGTATGCGTGTGCACAGCCTTTGCAGATATATTTCTTACACCTGCAGCAAACCGTATGTGTCTTAGAGTCCTTCTTCGGTGGACATATCTGACACCTTTTCCTCTTACTCACCCCAGCAGGGACAGTAGCTGGGACAGCTGACTCCTCAGGTTGCTCACGAGATGTAGCCCTGTGAACAGCTTTGACGAGTACTGCAGATGCGTCTGTGCGGGGGAGATGCTCCCTTCTTTGGATGAATGGAGTCACGAGTGCCTTTCCCAGCTGCTCCAGGAACACCCTCCTCTTGTTGCGCTTACGAGGCATCCAGCTCGGGTTGATCTCTCTCCAGGGGCCAGCGGGCAGTCATCCTTCTGCAGCTGTACATTCCAATGACCCCTGTGTGCAGTGTGCTCAGAAGTAACACATTCTTGTTTTTCTTGGGGAGGTAGGACACTAGAGTGGTGGTGGGCGTGAAGGCGAACCTCGACGAGAACACCTCTCTGTCCTTTGCCGCAAGCAGTGCAGGCGGGAGCTCAGGCTTGTTCTTTCGAACCATGCCAACCATGGTGACGTTCCTCCTGAGGAGCTGCCGTCTGAGTTCATAAGAGGTGAAGAAATTGTCACAGGTGACATTGTGACCCCTCAGTCCCTCTGTCACGTCAAGCACAACCCGCATCCCCTGGTTCTTCTCTGGGCCTCCACTGGTGGGCTTCCCGGTGTAGACCTGCATCTTCCAAGCGTAGCTGGACTTGGCGTCGCAGGCCACCCACGACTTGATGCCATATTTCGCTGGCTTGCTGGGCATGTACTGCCGGAAAGGACAACAACCTTTGGCAACAAGAGAGTAGCATGGTGGGCAATTATTAGTATCGTTCTGTGTCACACACAGACACAG
This sequence comes from Salmo trutta, assembly GCF_901001165.1. NCBI lineage: Eukaryota > Metazoa > Chordata > Actinopteri > Salmoniformes > Salmonidae > Salmo > Salmo trutta. The sequence goes on along the minus strand of NC_042974.1, from coordinate 45,629,280 downwards.
AAGCAAGCAGTCACAGAGAGAAGAAGCAGTAGTCACAGAAGTCAATGTGTGTACACTCGCTTTTATGACATGTATGAAATGGAATCACATTTACCAAGGCCTTGTTCACAGACACAGAAGCAGTCATAGTGTGTACAATCGCTTTTATGACATGTATGTATATGAAATGGAATCACATTTACCTAGGCCTTGTTGGATCGGCCGCTATTACATGAGCTGCTGCTGACGTCCCAAAGTGGTGTACAGAAACAGGCCAGCCTAAAAGCCCTGAACGGCAAGCAATGCAGACGGCGTAGAAGCACGGCGCCTAGTAAAGGGCCCCTAGGAAGGACAGAGCCCAGGGGGGGAAGAGCCCTAGACATAGCTAGCTAGATACACTACCTCTGAATGGAACCAGCTGCTCGTCCACTGTCACGTCAGGCCCTGGGTTGTAGAGGAGCAGCAGCCGCGCGACCCACTCATCCCAGACCTCTCGTATGGCTGCCAGTTTGTCCGAGGCAGTCTCGCGGGTCTCGATGCACTGATGCACCTGGCAAGCCCTCCAGGTTTGCCATATCCAGGATAATTCGTTCTATTGCTGGCGTGATGAACAGGGAGAATGTGGAGGCGATGTCGTGGGCATGGGAAACGGCATACGTTGTGGGCCCCGGGGTCATCTCGGGGCCCTTGTGTTCGGCCACCCTTGCCTGGTTGTGATATGCCGCTACTGAGGACCATCTGATTTTGTCATTTTTTGACAACAACTTCTCTCTTTCGGCTTGAGGGATGTCTTGTTGTTGTTCTTCTTCTGACGACAATGACGCATCGTGCTCCGGGTTGTATTCCTCCCCATCTTCATCTTCTGACACGTCCTCAGCTTCCTCCTGCTCGGAATCAGAGTAGTCTTGCTGGACATGTGAGAATATATTTTCCAGAACCTGTTGGGCAGTGAACCGCACGGTCATGGCTTCAGCTCATTGGGTTAAGACCGGACGTGATGAACCCGTGACACTGTTAGTATCTCTTGTTTCCCCACAGCTTACACGGACACATGAATAAGGGCAACGGTTCACTTGTTAACCCCTCGGGGTCAGTCTACGACAGCAGGGCTCCACGTGTCTGGACATGTACGTAGGTGTACTTAACTTGTTTACCCCGGGGGTCAGTCTAGGACAACAGGCCACGCTATTTCTCACGTTGAATAATATCCCCGAGGCCATTCGGTTAACTGATCCACATGTCTGGACATGTACGGACGTGTAATTCACTTGTTTACCCCTGGGGGTCAGTCTACGACAGCAGGGCTCCACATACATGGACATGTCTGGACATGTACGGGGTGTAATTTACTTGTTTACCCCTGGGGGTCAGTCTAGAACAGCAGGGCACCACATATATGTTACCCCTGGGATGAATTGGAACGCCTACTGCGAGCCAGGCCTAATCGCCCAACATCAGTCCCCGACCTCACTAATGTTCTTGTAAGCAAGTCCCCGCAGCAATGTTCCAACATCTAGTGGAAAGCCTTCCCAGAAGAGTGGAGGCTGTTATAGCAGCAAAGGGGACCAACTCCATATTAATGCCCATGATTTTGGAAAGAGAAGTTTGACGAGCAGGTGTCCACATACTTTGGGTCATGTAGTGTATATCTGGGCTACAGAAATTGGTTCAATTATGGCCTAAAATAAATGTGTTAATATGGGCAGAATATTGTATATAAATGTATTTTCGTTTAATCTAGTTTTTACACTATCCATTAACACCAACCAGTCACTTTAAAACATTTCTTATCAATGAAAAAGCTAGGCAAAAATAATAGGTTTAAAAATAAGTATGCCTAAAACATTTATTTCAAATAACCTAAAAATACAACAAAATAAGAGTATGCTGCATGACATTGCAGTGCTATAGAAACAAGTTCACAAACAAATTGTCCAAGAATGTGCTTAGTGGTCTGGTCTCATACATAAGGATTTAGAGTCATTGAAAGGGTGGGACAAATGCGAGCACACCGAGCTTCCTGATCTCTTGGGCGTAGTCGGTGCTGTTCAAGAATCTTTGTCGCACTATGGGAAGCATTTGTATTTTTCACCAAATGGCCTGTGTCATGTGAAAGAAGCAACCCCAGTTGTGGGTCCCAGGAAGCACCTTCATAAAGGCTTTAAAAGCCGCCTGCTCGAAATCAGTCACAACTTGGTCGGTTTCTTCCTGGGTCTTCAGGCTTCTCTCCTTCAGGCCATTCATCACCTTTCAGAGCATTGTCTGGGATATGGTTGTGTTCTCCATATAACTTGGAAATAACCCCATCAGTGAGGGTTATGCGACCACGGCATTTGAAAGCATCATATTCGGTGCACTTCCAGAATAACTTATTTGTGGCTGTCATTCCCATCTGTAGGTGTAGCCTTCATTAAATTCGGGTTCCATTGCTTGTTCTGACCTCCTCTAATAGGCTGACCACACCGCTCGCGTTGCTCCCATCTCCTCATTGGTTAATAGAAGCAGGTACCCACGTGCCATCTCCTCATTGGTTATACCCACGTGGGTGATTGAAAGACGAACTGTGTTGCCGGTTGTCGTGGTAATACTACGAAAGTTTAGATGCCAATCACCATATAAGTTCAAAGATGAAAAAGCCTGGAAGGAGGAAAGATGACTAGAAACGATTCGGTTGACCGTTTTATGTGTGGATTAATTGTCGGAATAGAGGACCTTGTGCATTTTCAGGTAAAATAACAACTCAATGTTTATATCCCAGGACAAATTAGCTAGCAACAGCAAGCTAACTAAATAGGACAAATTAGCTAGCAAGTGCAAGCTAACTAGCCATAAATGTGTAATGCTTTTCAACCTGTCCCCAAATTAATGTCATTGGTTCAGAGTTTGTTTTGATATTTTAACTTGCGTGTCGTGATCGCATTTGGTGTAGGGGGACAAAATAAATATATGCACAATGTCGCACGCGCGCAGCCGGTTTGGGTTCCGTGTAAGAATAATGAATGCTGAGGGTAGCAGTGCAAAATCTTTTAAGCAGAATATTTGGATTATTAGCATATGAACGATTTGCAATTCGATTGCTGGACTATTGAAGCCATCCAACCAACCCATTTATTCAGATCCGGCAGTTCAAAGAGGATAGTTTCAAAGGTAATCAATTGGACATACAGTGGGGGCAAAAAGTATTTCATCCCCTGCTGATTTTGTACATTTGCCCACTGATAAAGAAAGGATCAGTCTATAATTTTAATGGTAGGTTTATTTGAACAGTGAGAGACAGAATAACAGCAAAAATATCCAGAAAAAACACATGTCAAAAATGTTATAAATTGATTTGCATTTTAATGAGGGAAATAAGTATTTGACCCCCTCTCAATCAGAAAGATTTCTGGCTCCCAGGTGTCTTTTATACAGGTAACGAGCTGAGAATAGGAGCACACTCTTAAAGGGAGTGCTCCTAACCGCAGCTTGTTACCTGTAAAAAAGACATCTGTCCACAGAATCAATCAATAAATCAGATTCCAAACTCTCCACCATGGCCAAGACCAAAGAGCTCTCCAAGGATGTCAGGGACAAGATTGTAGACCTACACAAGGCTGGAATGGGCTACAAGACCATCGCCAAGCAGCTTGGTGAGAAGGTGACAACATTTGGTGCGATTATTCGCAAATGGAAGAAACACAAAAGAACTGTCAATATCCCTCGGCCTGGGGCTCCATGCAAGATCTCACCCCGTGGGGTTGCAATGATCATGAGAACAGTGAGGAATCAGCCCAGAACTACACGGGAGGATCTTGTCAATGATCTCAAGGCAGCTGGGACCATAGTCACCAAGAAAACAATTGGTAACACACTACGCCGTGAAGGACTGAAATCCTGCAGCGCCCGCAAGGTCCCCCTGCTCAAGAAAGCACATATACATGCCCGTCTGAAGTTTGCCAATGAACATCTGAATGATTCAGAGGACAACTGGGTGAAAGTGTTGTGGTCAGATGAGACCAAAATGGAGCTCTTTGGCATCAACTCAACTCGTCGTGTTTGGAGGAGGAGGAATGCTGCCTATGACCCCAAGAATACCATCCCCACCGTCAAACATGGAGGTGGAAACATTATGCTTTGGGGGTGTTTTTCTGCTAAGGGGACAGGACAACTTCACCGCATCATTTGACGGGGCCATGTACTGTCAAATCTTGGGTGAGAACCTCCTTCCCTCAGCCAGGGCATTGAAAATGGGTCATGGATGGGTATTCCAGCATGACAATGACCCAAAACACACGGCCAAGGCAACAAAGGAGTGGCTCAAGAAGAAGCAGATTAAGGTCCTGGAGTGGCCTAGCCAGTCTCCAGACCCTAATCCCATAGAAAATCTGTGGAGGGAGCTGAAGGTTCGAGTTGCCAAACGTCAGCCTCGAAACCTTAATGACTTGGAGAAGATCTGCAAAGAGGAGTGGGACAAAATCCCTCCTGAGATGTGTGCAAACCTGGTGGCCAACTACAAGAAACGTCTGACCTCTGTGATTGCCAACAAGGGTTTTGCCACCAAGTACTAAGTCATCTTTTGCAGAGGGGTCAAATACTTATTTCCCTCATTAAAATGCAAATCATTTTATAACATTTTTGATATGCGTTTTTCTGGATTTTTGTGTTGTTATTCTGTCTCTCACTGTTCAAATAAACCTACCATTAAAATTATAGACTGATCATTTCTTTGTAAGCGGGCAAACATACAAAATCAGCAGTGGATTAAATACTTTTTTCCCCCACTGTAGTTATTGTTAATTAGCAGCATACGGCATACATTTGCATTCATTCAGTTAAATCTCTTAAAATAGCCTATACTCTTCTTGTGCAATGTATAGCCTACTTTACTGTTTGTCTGTCTGGACTGTGTGCCTGTCTTGGTGAGAATCTTAAGTTAAAAGAATACTAAAATAGTTTTCTTTAGTTTGTGTGCATATTATTATTTTACATTTAAGTATGACCTCCTAAAACTAGAACTGTGTTTTGGGCCTCATGGGAATGTAAAATCTTAATACATTCTAATTACATTTTACTTGTCCAAAATCGTGCTGAAATAAAACACTTTTCGATCCTTGTATTAATGGCAGTGTTGTTTGCCATTCAAAATAGTAAGCATTTATCTGTGAAATTAGACATCGAACTTGAACCCCGTTTCAACAAATCATCAGCTGATTCAGAAAATTATTTCCAGAATGACAGTAAAGTAAACAGCTGTTGTGATAGCGCGCAAGGTTTTTCTAGAATGTTTTGATGTCTCATACGTTACGAAAAGGATAGTCCAAACTATACAGGGTAAAAATGTTGGCCTATAGCATCTTTAAACAGGTTCAAAAGCAAAAAAGCTTTATTTCCTTGTAATGCATTTTATTCAATGGCTTCACCAGAGTGTCCTCAAGCCAGGGTTGGGTGGCACTTTACAACATTCCAATGTTATAGTCTTGTGAATTTCTCATGCATATTTTTGGATTGAAAGTGGGAACAAATTGGAGAGATGGACAAATAACGTTAGTGATTTCAAAACAAAATAGACTACATTTTCATTCATATTATAAAGACGTGAGGTGAATATCAAAATAGTTTTAAAAAGATGTCTTTGCCTTAAAGTTGTACCTCAGATTAATCTTTTATATAATGGCCTATACAGTAAACTCAAAATATGGTATTCTGTTGTTTTGAAATAGGCTACGTTTTCTGTATCATAATGAGACTCAATGAAACGACACAGGCCAAATGGATTTTGTGATGTTTTCCTATATTACATTGACTTATTAGACTGTTAAATGTAGGGTAAAAGACAGACATTTCTGTGGTCTGAATTTCATTATAATTTTTGTTTTCAGTAGGTAGGCCTACCCATGTGTCTCTCCTCTCTCTGAAAGCCTGCTCACTGAAAGCCTGCTCAATACCAAAGATGATAATTGTGACTTGATTGAATTGGAACGATGTGGATAATGATAAGGAGAGCCCATTATAGACTAACCCTTTAATCATAGGCTATTGTTACTTTGTGTCGCTAAAATCTCTGTTTCCATTTCTATAGTCATGTGACAGAGTATTTTTTTATTGAAACCTCCAAATGTCGGCCTTTTACCAGATCCATTTTTTTCTGCATTAAATGTATTATTTTCATTACTGAACAGAATTCAGTATGCTATAGCCTGTAGATCATTTCTGCCCATATGAACACATTTATTTTAGGCCATATAAAGAACAGCTATGCTTGATTTAATGAAAAGCAGCTACCAGACACAAAATTGTTTCACATTCTTCAATAAAAGAATCATAAACAGAAACAGGAAATAGGCTACACAGCTGGCTTCACCGTTTCCCCGCAATAAAGGCCTACAAGGAAACTCAACGTATCTCCACAAGGTTGAGTGAGCGAGGGAGTCTGTGCGCTGCGTAGTACCGTCCACAAAATGGCAAGCCACACACACACATCCTCCTGTGACTGTCCGACTCAGCATAGTAGCACAAAACCGTCCGCAAACTGAAAGCTTCTCCATATTAAACCACTTCAGCTTAGTAGTGGGGACTTTACTGTGATGAACTGTGAGCTGTTCTCTACTCACACACACCCCAATCTGTCTTTGTGGAGTTCCTGGAATCACAGCTACACCGAACCGGTATTAAAACATGACAAGGTGTGGCCCACAATGGATCTTGCCATTAGTCTGTTTAAGAAAGTGTGTCATCCTGCCAAAAAGCATGTCATACCTAAAGGTGTCCCCCTCCAAAACACCCCACTAGAAGACCATGATCTTTGACCCTACCTGTTTGTCCTTGGACTTTCCGCTGCCGCTGACCCGGGAGGAAGTGACATCACGGGGGATGACAGAGATCTGGTGCAGTGGCATGTTCATCCCCGCGCAGCCCACCGGACTGGTCGGGCTCACACACACACTTCCTGTCTCGCTGGCATGACGGGCTGAATCGCTACTCCCAGGCTGCACTGCTCTGGAGAGGAGAATTAGTAGAAAGAGGAGATACAGGTTTAGACATACAGAACATAAATAACACTACTCACATTTATTTTCACAAGATATGCATTTCTTTTTTTGTAGCCATTTCTTTTCTTTCCTCCAACAGTATGACTGGTCTGGTTCTGGAACTGTGGGTGGCTAATCAGAGTGATGATAACACATTGACAGAGAAAAGAGTCGGAACAGCCCATGCTGTGAAGTCTATAAAAACTATAGTCTGAAAATAGAATAATAGCACATTGACGGAGAGGGAGAGAATGAACCATGGTCTGAATAGAACATGATAACACACTGACTGTCCACATTGACAAAGGTCTGAATTAGAGCTGGGTGACACGGGAAAAAATCTGTATCGCGATAAATTGCCTGAATTGATGCGATGATGACAAATAGAACAATATGTTTCTAACAACGTGCACCACAGAGGTCATTTCCATGTTAAAGGACCCATACGCGCTAAACATCAGTCTTAAAAGGTATTAGAAAAACATCAAAACACAATAATGTTGAATTAAAGACCCCTACCAACTAATATCAACACGTATAATAAGAATGTGCTCTTAACTGACTTGCCTAGTTAAATTAAGGGTAAACACAAATAATCATATTTAGTTTGGGATAACATTTTCTGCCTTCTGTAAGTTCAATAAACATTGCCCTGTGCTATGAAGGCTAAAACCATGGTCAATCAATCAAATGCATTTTATAAAGCCTTTTTGACAACAGCAGTTGTCACAAAGTGCAGCACCATGGTAACACAACAACAGGGAGGGAGGGAGGGAGGGAGGGAAGAGGTAGAAACAGGAAGATGGCGAGGATGAGGGCTATTGATGCATCACTAATCTAGTGCTGTCTGGAAGTAGAGATGGGTTCTCTCTCAGTAAAGGTTAGGGATATCTCAGGGGACTATATGGGTTTCTGGTGGTCTCTCCCTCAGATCCCAAGGACATTATAGACCGTGAGGACAAGACACAGGGAGACTAACAAGGGGACCTGATACCATCACAGACAGATGAATTACACACCAGGGCTTTCCATTAAGGAATGGCTTTCCATTATGTAATGAGAGAGAAGGAGAGCAGGAGAGAGGGAGACAGAGAAAAATAGATGGGGGAGAGAGGGAGACAGAGAAAGAGAGATGGGGCAGAGTGAAGGAGGGTGGAGAGAGAGAGTGACAGTGAAAGAGAGACCTCCAACATGCAATTGCTTATGAGCTTATCTCCAGTGTGAGACAGTGAGTCCAGAGAAATGTCTGCACAAAGCACTGTTTCCCCTACAAACTAGTGCTACATGGACACTGACCCAGCCTTCACCATCCTACACACACTACTGCACTAACACACACACACACACAAACAAAGCCAGGCTTTATGCAGATACAGGGACAGGGTCATGTGTTTGTAGGCAGTACTGCCATTTTGTTTCACGTGGTGCTCTGTTTGGACCGCTGTAGACCCCAGCAGCATTATGACACACACACACACACACACACACACACACACACACACACACACACACACACACACACAGTGTTGACCCTACTTCACATATCGCTTGCTTATTACTAGATAACAATTTATAGTTGAACCGAATCTGCTAGAAAGATAATGTACTCATACAATTTGAATTATCTGCAAAAGAACAGGCCTTAAATCAATATACTGTAGCTAGTACTTCACCAATATAGCCAACTGAACAAGCAGAGGACTGAAGCCTTTACAGAAGTAAGCCTGGTTCTGAACTAATCTCTAGGCCTGTAGGTGGGGCCTAAAATTGAGATTGTACTAAATATTTCAACTCCATGTGGGTACATTTACATTCTGGACAATCACTGTTACTGTATATGTCTGGCCCATCACTGTTTCAGTAACCATCTGGCCAATCAATAACTTCCTGAAAAGGTTTGATCGGTCAGAAAGTGATCTTGTTGCCATGGTACCAGCTACAGAGGTCATTATGACTGGAGGCTTGTTTGGTTTTACAATAACATGCTGAAACACACAAAAGAGAGCGAGAGTGGGCTCTGATTGATATTACCACTCACACACACTGCTTGAGTCTAATGATTCATACACCATTCCCACTTGGCACAGACGCCACTTCGCCCCAGGTGGTGAAGGTAGGAAACCACACCTCCACCCTGCTGATCCTCAACACTGAGGCCCCACAAGGGTGCGTGCTCAGTCCCCTCCTGTACTCTCTGTTCACCCATGACTGCGTGGCCAAGCACGTCTCCAACTCAATCATCAAGTTTGCAGATGACACAACAGTAGTAGGCTTGATTACCAACAATGATGAGACGGCCTACAGGGAGGAGGTGAGGGCACTCGGAGTGTGGTGCCAGGAAAACAACCTCTCACTCAACGTCAACAAAACAAAGGAGATGATCGTGGACTTCAGGAAACACCAGAGGGAGCACCCCCCCTATCCACATCGACGCGACCACAGTGGAGAAGGTGGAAAGCTTCAAGTTCCTCGGCGTACACATCACTGACAAACTGAAATGGTCCACCCACACAGACAGTGTGGTGAAGAAGGCGCAACACCTAAAATCCTCACAAACTTTCGAGAGCATCCTGTCGGGCTGTATCACCGCTTGATACGGCCAATGTACCGCCCGCAACTGCATGGCTCTCCAAAGGGTAGTGCAGTCTGCCCAACGCATCACCGGTCTGCCCAACAAACTATCTGCCCTCCAGGACACCTACAGCACCCAATGTCACAGGAAGGCCAAAAAGATCATCAAGGACAACAACCACCCGAGCCACTGCCTGTTCACCCCGCTATCATCCAGAAGGCGAGGTCAGTACAGGTGAATCAAAGCTGAGACAGAGAGACGGAAAAATAGCTTCTATCTCAAGGCCATCAGACTGTTAAACAGCCATCACTAGCACATAAAGGCTGCTGTCTATATACATAGAGTTAAAATCACTGGCCACTTTAATAAATAGAACACCAGTCACTTTAATAATTTACCCATCTCATATGTATATACTGTATCATATACTTTTCTACTGTATCTTATTCTATGCTGCTCTGACATTGATCGTCCATATATTTTTATATTCTTAATTCCATTCCTTTACTAAATTTGTGTGTATTGGGTATATGTTGTGTAATTGTTAGATATTACTTGTTAGATATTACTGCACTGTGGGAGCTAGAAGCGCAAGGAGTTAGCTACACCCGCAATAACATCTGCTAAACACATGTATATCTTTATTTAACTAGGCAAGTCAGTTAAGAACAAATTCTTATTACAATAAAGACCTAGGAACAGTGGGTTAACTGCCTTGTTCAGGGGCAAAATGACAGATTTTTACCATGTCAGCTCAGGGATTCGATCTAGCAACCTTTCGGTTACTGGCCCAATGCTCTAACCACGAGGCTACCTACCGCCCCAAAATATGTATGTGTATATGACCAATTAAATGTTATTTTATTTAGTTTACATTTGGTTGAGTTGTCACCATGTCATTGAATTTAGGTTAAAGGTTTGGTGAAAAAAACAATTTCCTTACGTTGAGGACTTTTTGCAAATTCAATCAGTTTTCCACATTGATTCAGTCAGTTTTTGCACAGTGGGTTGTTTCTTGCTGCGAGTTTTTAATAAGTGATTGACAAGTTTGCCGCCATTGGACTCTGGAGTTGTGGAAACGTGTTCTCTGGAGTGATGAATCATGCTTCACCATCTGGCAGTTCGACAGACGAATCTGGGTTTGGCAGATGCCAGTAGAACGCTACCTGCCCCAATGCATAGTACCAACTGTAAAGTTTAATGGAGGAGGAATAATGGTCTGGGGCTGTTTTTCATGGACCGAGCTAGGCCCCTTAGTTCCAGTGAAGGGAAATCTTAACGCTACAGCATACAATGACATTCAAGACGATTCTATGCTTCCAACTTTGTGACGAAGGTTTGGGGAAGGCCCTTTCCTGTTTCAGCATGACAATGTGCACAAAGCGAGGTCCATACAGAAATGGTTTGTCGAGATCGGTGTGGAAGAACTTGACTGGCCTACACAGAGCCCTGACCTCAACCCTGTTTAACACTTTTGGTATGAATTGGAACGCCCACTGTGAGGCCAGGCCTAATCGGCCAACATCAGTGCCCGACCTCACTAATGCTCGTGGCTGAATGTAAGCAAGTCTCCGCAGCAATGTTCCAACATCTAGTGGAATGCCTTCCCAGAAGAGTGGAGGCTGTTATAGCAGCAAAGAGGGGACCAACTCCATATTAATGCCCATGATTTTGTAATGAGATGTTCGACGAGCAGGTGTGCACATACACTACATGACCAAAAGTATCTAAATCAGGCCCAAAGAAATCCTGCACCCCCTGTCAAAAAATATTTCTGCCGTCTCGGACTGTAGCCTACAGCGCATTTTCTATATTAGCGGGTTAGGACCTGGTGCAGGCCTCAGATTTTCTCTTTTTCACATATAGGTTGGGCGGTTGTGGGTGAGTTATTAGCAACTGCAGGCGGGTGCGGGTGGAAAAACAGCTAACCGCACCACTAACCCATTGATTCTTAAAGAATATAACTTATAAATGCCTCATGAGTTCGTTCAACTGTCAGACCCCATCAGAACCCAAAATATAAGCTTGTTTTACTCCAATGTTGTAAACAATGTAAATAAACATTTTATAGCCTCAAAACTCTCTCTCCCTCCTCATATCCACAACAACAGAATCAATTAATAAAGAGTGTGTTATCTCACTAATCGTTAGCTCACTGAAGTCAACAAACCTTAGATACATTTTTATAATATCATAATAGACACAGGTATGTATTGATGTACAGTAATAACATAATGACACATCTTTCATTATAAGTTTCCAATGATACCACTGACTGGTATTGAACATGTGTGTCAGCCTGTAAACCTTATTGATGGTCAAACACAAGCTGGCAGGCTTCTGTGTGAAGGGACACACGGTTCAGCCCTGAATATCTTCAGATAACAAACTTTCATTAAAAGGCAATACAGGCTGGTTGTTACAATTACTGTTCACACTGAATACCTCCTCTGTTTACACTCTTCATAAAGTCCCGTTGTGTGTGCGTGCACGTCATGCTTTCTGAACATCCCACATCTGTCTAAAAATGGAACAAAAATTCTAACTGATTATTCTGCTGAGGTGAAATTTTGTTAGGAAACCATTGATAAACTGATTAGAAACATTGACGCAACCTTTCCATCTGTGAGATGTAAACCTGGCCTCTGTGTATACAACCCAGTTCTTTCTCTGCTGCAGGCCTTTGTACTTTCGTTATAATAGGAATGTTTCTCCGTAGAGGCCTGTAAAAATGGACCCTGTATAAAGCTCTGGTAGTTCCAGTCAACAGTGATTTCATTGCAGCCACGAGCAAGGTCTTGAATAAATCTTTCCTTTATGGATTTAAATTCAAAGATAGTGCTATGCTGTTTATCAATTCTCCAGATCTGTTGTGAAAAATCTATTTCAAATGTATTTTTATGAGCCAACCTGGATAAAAGGTATTTCAATCAAATGTACACCTACATGATACATAAATTAAGCATCCACCCATGAAATTATCTTTCAAAACACAAGTGCTGTATAAATCTACACATCCATGACGAATGAAAAGGCCTCCTGTGTAAAGCGGGAACTGCAACTTCAGGGCGACAAAACAGGCAACCTGAGCCCTTGAAGGACCACGATGACATCATCGACCAGAGAATGGTAAGATACAGTACATCATCAAAAAGAGATAATGTATTATTACTCCCGATCCATTCCAGCTGAGCCAGCACTTCTGCCAAGGTGATATATGGGGCTGTCAACTGTTTCCAGTTTCATTGCGTACCAATACCATTCATCTCAGCCACCATGTGTGTTAAGTGTTCTGGCACAAAATGTCAGCTGTGGAATGGGATGAGTTGTCCCCATATAGGCCTAATGTGAAGTGCTTTGAGGCTTTGTCAAAAGCGCTATATAAAAATGCAACCAACTACCTAGTGCCATCAGCCACCGCCTAGCTCCTATCTCTGTTGTGTGCTTCAGAGGGGCTTTGGAAACAGCCTACATTCCAACCACCACAGAGTTCTTTACACTGCAGGCACTCTAGGGAGGCTGGGACAGCAAGGTCTGACATCCTCCACAGGGAGAGAAGCTATTCCAGAGGATCAATATTAATTCTCCCTATGGAGGCTGATAGACAGACATAGTGGAGCACAGAGCACAGCAGGGATAGATTGAGTTACTGTAGAAAACAGTAGACAGGCAGACATAGTGGAGCTCAGAGCAGGGCATGGTTAGATTGAGTTAGAAGACAGAAGGTAAACCAGGACAACACTTATACCGGACTGTATTACATCCATTGCATTACAGGCCTGAGTCATTCCACCTCAAAAAGCACAATAAAGAAATTGTTTCTGTTGTTAGAAACACTTAAGATTAGCATTCCTGAAACATTACCTTGTTGAAATATAATTTGATCTCTGAGAAATGAAGTTAAGCTAAGCTGAATGAGTAAAACAAAGGGAATCCAACAGAATTATCAATAGCCACCCAAAGACCCCTCCACGCAAATTCCACCCACAACTACCAGTTTACAGTATTAGTTCTCTATGTTTCACAAGTAGTATGGAGCTGCTGCTTGGAGTATTGATTCTTCATCCTTTGTAATGTATTCCCTGTGAATCTGGTGATGTTTTTTCCCCATTCAGAAAAATCTACCATTGAAGTCGCTTGCATTATTTACCGTAAATTAGTGTGAACGTACCATGTGTTGCCCACTAGATGCCGCTCTTCCTGCTACTGCCACCACACCCTTTCATCCATTTTGCTGGTCTCTTGTGTTTGTTACGTTTCAGAACATTTTCTTTGCAACTTTGGTAGAAAACCAATACCTTTTGCTCATGATGAAAATAATAGTCCTGTATTGATGTCACTTGTTAAATCCACTTCAATCAGTGTAAATGATCGGGAGGAGACAGGCTAAATAAGTAGTTCTTTTGCCATGAGACAATTGAGACATGGATTGCGTATGTGTGCTATTCAGTGTGCCATTCAGAGGATGAATGAGCAAGACAAAATACACTGCTCAAAAAAATAAAGGGAACACTTAAACACATCCTAGATCTGAATGAAATAAATAATCTTATTAAATACTTTTTTCTTTACATAGTTGAATGTGCTGACAACAAAATCACACAAAAATAATGGAAATCCAATTTATCAACCCATGGAGGTCTGGATTTGGAGTCACACTCAAAATTAAAGTGGAAAACCACACTACAGGCTGATCCAACTTTGATGTAATGTCCTTAAAACAAGTCAAAATGAGGCTCAGTAGTGTGTGTGGCCTCCACGTGCCTGTATGACCTCCCTACAATGCCGAGGCATGCTCCTGATGAGGTGGCGGATGGTCTCCTGAGGGATCTCCTCCCAGACCTGGACTAAAGCATCCGCCAACTCCTGGACAGTCTGTGGTGCAACGTGGCGTTGGTGGATGGAGCGATACATGATGTCCCAGATGTGCTCAATTGGATTCAGCGGGCCAGTCCATAGCATCAATGCCTTCCTCTTGCAGGAACTGCTGACACACTCCAGCCACATGAGGTCTAGCATTGTCTTGCATTAGGAGGAACCCAGGGCCAACCGCACCAGCATATGGTCTCACAAGGGGTCTGAGGATCTCATCTCGGTACCCAATGGCAGTCAGGCTACCTCTGGTGAGCACATGGAGGGCTGTGTGGCCCCCCAAAGAAATGCCACCCCACACCATGACTGACCCACCACCAAACCGGTCATGCTGGAGGATGTTGCAGGCAGCAGAACATTCTCCACGGCGTCTCCAGACTCTGTCACGTCTGTCACGTGCTCAGTGTGAACCTGCTTTCATCTGTGAAGAGCACAGGGCGCCAGTGGCGAATATGCCAATCTTGGTGTTCTCTGGCAAATGCCAAACGTCCTGCACGGTGTTGGGCTGTAAGCACAACCCCCACCTGTGGACGTCGGGCCCTCATACCACCCTCATGGAGTCTGTTTCTGACCGTTTGAGCAGACACATGCACATTTGTGGCCTGCTGGAGGTCATTTTGCAGGGCTCTGGCAGTGCTCCTCCTGCTCCTCCTTGCACAAACGCGGAGGTAGCGGTCCCGCTGCTGGGTTGTTG